>NW_027418648.1:0-45369 GCF_009905375.1 Apium graveolens
CGATCCCAAGCTCATGGGTGGGGATATCGAATTTTAAATTCCCTTAATTGTCTTGACGCAGACGCGATTATCTTGCTGTGTTATATAAGAAGCACCCTAATTCCTTATGCGAAGCGTCACTTACAAATCACAAAATCTCATTTTCCATCCGGCAACGTCAACATAGGGAACGTCACCAACCTTTGCTTCGGTTCTTAAAAGTTGTTCTCGCATTTCTCTGTCCATTCGAACTTCTCAGTCTTACGAGTAAGCCGCGTTAAAGGGGCTATTATCTTTACAAACTTGAATGAACCTCCGGTAGTGACCGACCAATCCTACCTCTGGTAGTCGACCTAACCATGGTCATCAATTCATCAGTGGTCCTTTTATTCATTCTTGTCAGGATCCTCCATGGGATCCTCCTCAGCAACTATCCCTTCTAGGACAACATCCTTAACCGCTACATCCTCAATATCAACATCATCCGGTCCTGCATTAGGACACTCTATCGGATCCACAATCCGATCTCCAATTACTAATAAAATATCATCGCGTTGTTGCTCCTCAACCTCAGGGTTCGGAGTTCCGGTACCATATACGATAACGAACTACGCTCCTATCACGATATTTATAAGGGTTCCCATAAGGGTTTTAACTGTCAGTACTACGTTAGGTAGTCCGACTATGAACTTGGCAAGAGTTCTATTATCTTAGTGAACTTATTATCTTAACGTCCCATCATCTCTGAGGTTTATAACGCTTAGCTCTGATACCATTTCTGTAACACCCCCAAATCCGGGGTCGGGGATCCGGGTTGTCACGAGTTCCATTTCCCTTAATAACACCCAATCTTAATAAACAATCAACTACTCTGTACTGTGACCCCACAATAAACACACACACCACAAGTTATAGTCTCAGAGATGAATATCCAAAAATAATCACAAGTCGTTTTATTCCACAATTAAATGCGAATACACCTTAAAAGGTTTATGAATAAATTTATATTTCTTTGCCATTATTACAATTCATAAATATACATAATCTGGTACTTCAAAAGTTGAAAGCCTAGCCTATTGGTAGTTCCTACCTCAGCTATGGCGGCATCAGTGCTTCTAGAAAACTGCGGAACGTCTCCTAACCTCTTGCGAATCGGGAGCTTGGTCCGGTTCATCTTGTCTATCTGATGTTGTGTGATGAAAGAAGAAAGCAAGGGTGAGCAGCAAGCCCACCAAAATAATATGTATAATGATTAACAATATATGAGCCTTCTCATAGTACTCATGAAAGTCTTGGTCAAAAGAAATGAACCAAGTTGATATCTTAATGCGATGAAGTCGCAAAATATTCAGTATATATATATATACTTTTCAAAATCTTGGAAGTCCTCTTCCATACATAATATACACAGAGTTCCAGTTTATAACTGTATAAAAATATTGTTGCAAGGTGATCTCATATATCTAACCTTGTCTCAACGTTTTTTTTTTCTGAAAATCTTTGTCATGCATAAGATAATCATTTACTAGATATAAGTTTAAAAGATGAAGTTACAAGATACTCCAATATACTTATATCTTTTCCAAATACTACTTGAACTACCACCGTTCAAGTTATAATTAGTTTCAAAAGTTCATCACGTAGATGAGACTACAAGACCAGATTTGAATAGATTAAATCTTTAAAATATCATCAAAATAAAATGAAGTTACGAGATACTTCATTTGATGCAAACATCATTTTGAAAACTTGACCCTGCCAACACTCAACAATCGCCCAGCCGTAGCCTTTCTATCGAAGTGCTCTGGGTAGTGTTGCAGAAATATCCAATTGGATGATGAACTCATTACGGGAGTTTTGCCGCGCCAGGAAGACCACTTACGATGATCAGTCGTAGTAGTACAACCCCACCATTTTCTACATGTAGAGGAGAACCTGTCGGATTTACTTGTCAACCGAACACTGAACTCCTAAGGAATGGACCGCCTTAGCGGAACTTCCAGGCCATTTGGGCCAATATAATAAGGCTGGGCCGGCGCTACTCGGCCACTTACGCCACTCCTAGTTCAGATGAAATCCATGACTCTGAAACGTAAAGCTCGTCCCCACTTTCCCCAAGTAGAAACTTGTTGATACGGCTCCACCAAGAAGTCGTATCTATTTGGAAAGGAGAACTCACCGATATTTCCCAGGCGATGCCTGTTAATGGATTAACTTGTTCCAAGAATTTTACTTCCCGAGTGTTGGGTAAGTAATCAATTCATTTATCAAAACAGCAACCTTGTTGCGAATATAAAACACACCACAGAGCCGGATCCCTCAGGTTTTGAGCGAGTATTTAAATCCCCTTCGAAAGGAGGATCTTAAAAAAAATGAGTTTTGGGATCCGCTCTAACTTTAAAAAATCATTTTGAAGACTCGCAAAATATTTTTAAGAATGTTTGGAGTGAAGCTGATTTAATGAAGTAAATCAGTCCCCAGAATATTTAGAAAATGTCTAAATATTATTATTTAAATAATATTCCCATAAAGAATAATCTTTATAAAATAATTGAAGTAGAAGTATTAAAACTTATACTTGAAATGAATAGCAAATAATCAAAGATATACTTATACGAAAGTAATATCTTTATTTGAATAATCAAAAATAAGTTTGATTATCGACACCTTATTCTTTAATACAATAAAGAATATTATTAAGTAATAAGCGGAGTCATAATACCTCGAATGAATACTATAAATAATATTCATAAAATAAAGGAGTCATACATCCTCAAATGAATATCCAAGTAATATTCACTAATAATATAAACTGAGTCATAAGCCCTCGAATGAATATTCAAATAATATTCAAATAATAAAATAAACTGAGTCATAAGCCCTCGAATGAATACTCAAATTAATATTCAATTAAGTAAAATAAAGGTATTGAATAAACCTTATTCGATCCATAGTTTTAAAAACTATATCCATATATATATAAATATATATATATAATATACTCGGGAACATCGACTCCCGGTTTAGAAATATGTTCACCTTTTATCCCCTATACTAAGGGTATACGCAGCTACTTGCTTATTTCTAGCATAGGTATTATGCAACTATAAGCATTGAAATCAACAGATAGATAACCAGATTACGAAATAGACATGCATATATACCATATCAGCATGCTCTAATATATCGCAAAATTTGCTAATAACAATCATGCACTATCACAAGATAATGCATATACATATATTTACATCACAACAACAGTATATCGGGTAGAAAACTTGCCTGAGCGACTGGGGGTTACGAATGGCTCGGGACGAGTCTGGTAACCTATAAACAACAAGTAAGTTGGAATTAAACCAAAGTCACTTGTAAATCTATACTCTAAACAACTCAGACTCTAACGCTCGTTTTGCGCTTACTGATTCTCTTAAGTCACTCGAGTACCCTCGGCTCCACCATTTTTAATAATTTAACCTTTACGAGTTTTAAGGCAATTCCTTCGCGAGTGTCTTACCAACTGCCTAACACTCTTACCATAATTGTTTCATACATTAATTAACCCTTTTTGGTCTTTAACCTATGTTTCAAAGTAAGGCGAGGGGAAAAGTTTCGTTCGCGAAACGCCGTTACTTGAAACGGTCGTTTCTCCTAAACCGTGCATTGGAATCGAACGAACTACATATCAAAACGAAGCTCGTAATATGAACTATCTAAACATGGCAATGGTCAAAATCTAGCAGGGGGTTCTCGGGTCCTAATGTTATGCACAAAAACAGTCCAAAGAAAATCGGACGTTACGACGGCTATGTTTACGCGATTACCAATGTTTAAACTACTCCAATTAACCACCAACCAACTCATAACCATCAATACAACAAAACTTCACCTAAACCATACCACATCAGTCCATAATCTCCAAGGTTTTCAACTCAAACAACCACAATCAAGACCTATGAACTATAATCAAGCTTCAATTACCAAAAATACTTCCAAATCAAACCAAACTACTAATAATCACAATCCATGCTTCTCATTTCACAACACCAACCATTAAACTTACTAACAAATAAAGTAAAGGCTAGGGTTTGAAGTTTATACCTTCCTTGGGAGGTGTTAAGTTGCTAGGAAGCCTTAGGGAGCCTCCTACAAGCTTGATCTTTCCAAAGAAATCAAGAACACAAAGTTAGGCTTTGAAGTTTCTAAAAGTCCGATTTAAAGAACTGTAAAAATGAGGGTCTTACCATGATTATTTGGACGAGACTTGTAAACAAGAGTTGTAGGCCATCTCAATACCTTTCCAATGAGCTATAGAACACAATATTTTACTGAGAAATGAAGGAGATACAGCAGTTTTAGTGTTCTGGTTCTGTTTTGGCCGAGAGCATGAAGAACAATGCCTTGGTTTCTTTTTGATTTTGATGAAAAATGATTTGCTTGGCTTGGTTGGTTTGATTTTTGTGTTTGTTTTAGTAAATTACCTAGTTGCCCTTGATTTTGTGTGGTTAAAAAGCCACCACATCTCCTTCCTTCCCATGTCATGCTTGTGTCATCCTCATGATGTCATCCTCCCCTCCTTGTCCTCTTCTCATTGGTTGGGTGACATCATCCTCTCTAATCCCTTTGATTAACTTCCTAATTGTTTGCCTAATGACCGCTGATCTGTTATACGGTTCGCTTAACTTTCGTTTTCGTTTATCGTTTGAAGGATCATACCCGGGATCTTATTACTTAGGTTCCCTTAACCTTTCTCAATATATTATATTCCTTTTATGATCCTCTCCTATAATCCTTTAATTTAAATCCTTTTTATCCTGTTACCTTTTTCTCAAATCTTTCCGTATCTAGTGTATTTCCGGGAAAAATCAAAGTGTTCGGATTTGGATTCTGACGATCTTTACATACACTTATATCCCATATAAAGTACTAATAAAATCTCAGAATATCCATATCAGAACCCCTACATAGTGTGGCATGAAAAGTTTTCTCATTCAGCAAAAACACTATTCATAAGGGTTTCAAAAATTTCCCAAAAATTGGGGTTATTACATGTTTGGCAGCATTCGAGACTCTCAAGAAGAGTTTGATCACTGCACCAGGTATTACAGCACCAGATTGGACAGAACTGTTTGAGATGATGTGTGATGCGAGTGATTATGCGGTAGGTGCAGTTCTGGGACAGCGTAAGAAAAACCTCTTCCATGTGGTCTACTATGCGAGTAAGACTTTAAATGGTGCCCAATTAAACTACACCACTACTGAGAAGGAGCTTTTAGCTATAGTCTTTGGTTTTGAGAAATTTCGATCGTATCTACTTGGTACGAAAGTAACAGTATTCACTGATCATACAGCTATTCGCTATCTAGTTTCCAAGAAGGATTCGAAGCCGAGACTCATTCGTTGGGTGCTTTTACTTCAGGAATTTGAGTTAGAGATCAAAGATAGAAAAGGTACTGAGAATCAAGTAGCTGACCATCTCTCTAGATTGGAGAATCCCGATTCTACTTCACAGGATAGGATGTTAATCAATGAATCTTTTCCGGATGAGCAGTTGTTTGCAATTCAGGAGGAAGAACCATGGTTTGCAGATATTGTAAACTATCTCGTCAGCAATATAATGCCTCCTAATTTGACATCCGCTCAAAAGAAGAAGTTTCTGCATGAGGTGAAGTGGTATATGTGGGATGAACCATATTTGTTTAGACAGGGAGCTGACCAGATCATCAGGAGATGTATCCCGTTCTGTGAGACGGAGGGGATATTACGAGACTGCCATTCCACGGTTTATGGTGGACACTATGGTGGTGAGAAGACGGCAGCTCGTATTCTGCAAACAGGTTTTTTTTGGCCTACTTTGTTCAAGGATGCTCATCAGTTTGTTTTAAGGTGTGATCGTTGCCAAAGAGTGGGAAATTTGTCAAGGAAGGATGAGATGCCATTAAATGTGATGCTTGAAGTCGAGGTTTTTGATGTGTGGGGAATCGATTTCATGGGGCCTTTTATCTCGTCTTGCAATAATCAGTACGTCTTGCTGGCAGTCGATTATGTCTCAAAATGGGTCGAAGTTAAAGCTTTACCGACAAATGATGCAAAGGCAGTGCTAAATTTTCTTCATAAGCAAATTTTCACAAGGTTTGGAACACCTCGGGTAATCATAAGTGATGAAGGATCGCATTTTTGCAACCGTAAGTTCACTTCTATGATGCAGCGTTATAATGTGAATCATCGAGTAGCTACTGCCTATCATCCGCAAACAAATGGTCAAGCGGAAGTGTCTAACAGAGAGATAAAGCACATTCTAGAGAAGGTTGTTTGTCCGTCAAGGAAGGATTGGTCTTTAAAGCTCGATGAAGCTGTTTGGGCTTACAGAACAGCATACAAAACTCCACTTGGGATGTCACCGTTTCAGTTGGTGTACGGTAAGGGATGTCATCTACCTGCGGAGCTTGAGCATAAGGCCTACTGGGCACTGAAGAAGTTAAACCTGGATTTAGATGCAGCTGGTAAGAAAAGAATGCTTCAACTTAATGAACTTGATGAATTTCGACTTCAAGCGTACGAGAATAACAAAATGTATAAGGAAAAGGTGAAGAGGTGGCACGATAGGAAGCTACATCCTAAGTTATTTGTGCCAGGGCAACAAGTTCTTTTATTCAACTCTCGGCTCCGACTTTTTCCTGGGAAGTTGAAATCAAGGTGGTCTGGACCTTTTATTGTCAAAACTGTGTTTCCACATGGAGCGGTGGAAATTTTTGAGAATGATCCGGACCAAGCATTCAAGGTTAACGGTCAGCGGTTGAAGCACTACTATGGGGATATGGCAAACCGAGAAGTGGTTAGTGCCATTTTGTTGACTACTTGAGAAGGGTACGAAACGTCAAGCTAATGACGAAAAAGAAGCGCTGCGTGGGAGGCAACCCATGAATTGTTGTTACAAGAACCCTTAGAAGTTAATAACCTATCCAAAAACACAAAAAAATTAGAAAACAGGGGCTGAAAAAAAAAATTCCAGTGACCCCCTGAGCGACCGCGCAGCAAGCTGAGCGCCCGCTCAGCTTTGCTGAGCGACCGCGCAGCAAGCTGAGCGCCCGCTCAGTTTTGCTGAGCGACCGCTCAGGGGTCGAGTACCAGAATTTTTTTTACAGTTCAGAAAAAAAAAACACAAAAATAGTTTTAGCCCATAAACCCACGATTTGTTTCCACTACCCCATCATTTTACCCCTTAATTCCCAAACCCTAATCTAATCCACACCCTATATATACATACACCTATCCTACATATCTCCCACAAAACTTCCTACACTTAAACCCTCTCACAAACATCAAAAATCAGTTCTTACACAGTTTTATTCACGAATCAATGGCACCCAAGAGAGCACACACTATTGACAGCAGCAGCACAGTTCCTACTGCTGATTCATCGAGGGGTACTGCTGCAAGGCCTCGGTTAACTAACAGAGCCGCGGAGGAGGAGTACACTAGGCTGTTGGGGAAGCCGATTCTGAAGGAGAGGGGGTTTTTACCATCGGGGAGGGATGGTGAGTTGTTTCCCATGATTGCAGAGAAGGGGTGGATAGCTTTTTGTGAGTCACCCGAAGCGGTACCGATGAGCGTTGTTCGCGAGTTCTACGTGAACGCGAAGGCTGAAAAGAATGGGTTTTCTGTGGTCCGTGGGCTGACGGTTGATTATCATCCTGCGGCGATTCGCCGTGTGATTGGACAGCGAGAGAGGAAGCCCGAGGAGGAGAACTGGAATGAAAAGACTGCTGAGGATTTTGACTTGGATTTAATTTGTGCGACTCTCTGTCGACCGGGCACAGTTTGGACCTGCAGGACCGGCACTAATGAGTATCGTCACTTTCCGGCGATCTCCATGAACAGGTATGCCCGTGCATGGAATGCATTTATTTGTGCGAATATTTTTCCTTCTTCGCATGCACACGAGGTCACAGTTGAGAGAGCACAGTTGTTGTGGGCAATTCTGAATGAGAAATACTATGTGGACCTTGGTGAGTTTATCTACCAAGGAATTCTGAAGTTTTTGAGGGGAGCGAAGCATATGAACATCCCTTATGCATCTACGGTTACGAAGCTATGCCGGGCAGTGGGAGTGAACTGGCCGGCTCATGAGCAGTTGCAGTTGCCAGCAGCTCCGATTGATTCTGGCACTCTGAATGGGATGCAGGAGTGGACCGGTGGTGAGCCTGAGGAGCATGGGCTAGGTTATCTTCTTCCAGGAGGGCGTCCAGCACAAGGTGCTACTATGGCTAGGCCAGGGCGTGATGAGGCTGGTTCTTCGAGAGCTCAGGAGGGTGCTGGGATGGTTGATGCCCAGTATAGGAGGCTTTCACGGCGGATGGATGCCATGTATGAGACACAGAGCAGGTTTGCTCAGAAGCTCACCCTTGCGTTAGGGACTACTTTTCGAGGCCTTGGAGCTGATATCCAGTGGCCAGTTTTTGGTGAGGACTCTGCATACCCGCCGCCTGATACTCCACCCACTGAGGGTGATGATGATGATGACTCCGAGTAGGTATACCCTGTGTTCCTTTCTACTACTTTCACTGAGGACAGTGAAGATTTTTAGTTTGGGGGTGGTAGTTAAGGAATATTGTGTGTGTGTCATATAGTTGCATATTCATGATAGTTTAGTTCATATAGTTGCATAATTTATGCCATATAGTTTTTTTTTGTTATGAATGTCATGTAGCTCATGCATTTACCATGATCCCTTTTGTAATGATTTATCGACTGAATTGTGATATTGATGCGAGTGTAGTGATAGCATTAAAGTGATATTAAGTCGTGTAGGTTGATATGCATGCTAGAAACAATTGTAAGTCCACTAAGTCTTAGAGAAAGCGTAAGGGCTAGATTGTTGTTATGATTTGGTTGTTTTCAAGGTCAATCTACTTATTATGCTTAGAACTCGATTATAGGTTCTTAGTGATAAAGGCATGAAAAAGAAAAAAAAATTGGAGAAAAAAAATATGGAAGTTGTTGCTAGTTGTGGCTAGGCGTCAAATGGCTAGTAGCCGGCTCGCATATGGTGCGAGTAGTCTAGGGTTGAGCAAGAAGGAGCAAAACGCACTTGCTCAGAAGTTATTAAAAAAAAATTAGTTTATGCATAATTGATCAAGAGTGTGCTCTTTGGTATTCGAGTTATTAAGTTCTTAGGGGACTTTGTGCCTAGTGACCTAAGGCTTTTAGAGTCTGGGATCCGCTAACCTAACGCTCGTTACATGGATACCATTGTATAAGTCTTTTGTGGACCTCACTTATTGCACGGTCAAATAAGCATTTGAGTTGGAAATAAAAAGCACGATTCCATAATAAGCTCCAGAGTTCTTGTAGTGTTGTATATCACTTTGTGCCTAGAATTTTTATTCTTTGTATAATCGTAGGATTGCCTTGAGGATAGTCTAGTCATAGTAATTGGTCTAGTTCCGAAGCATATCTGTTAAGCATTTGCACACACCACGTTTCTGGCTGTATGTCCGTTTGCATGAGTTTATTGATCTTTAGTTGTCTAACTGCATTTGTTGAGATGTGGCAATTTGGTTGGTTAATTGTAGTAAGGGGGATCGCTGCATTTTCATATAGATTGCATTCATGCATGTTTTTATTTGTTTTTGAGTCTGTGACGCTTGAGGGCAAGCATCGATTTAAGTTTGGGGGTGTGATAAGTGGCATTTTATACCACTTAGAACGTCTTAAAATGGCTTAAATTGGTGTCTTGAAATCAAGTATTTTGTGTATTTGATGCGTTTTTCTAGTGTTTATGCATTTCAGGGTTTTAGTTGCATTTCGGGGGAGGAATCATCAAGAATAAGCCTTGGCATGTGTTCACCATTGCGAGAGGAAAGAAACGGGCAGATTACGGCGAAGAAACGGAGCAAAATCAGATTTTTTCCAGTAGAGGTCTGAGCGCCCGCTCAGCATTGCTGAGCGGCCGCGCAGCAAGCTGAGCGCCCGCTCAGCTATGCTGAGCGGCCGCGCAGGGTCGGGAAAAAAGACAAATTATTTTAGGACTTCTACTTCTGTTTGGTTTCCACTTCTATGTAATCTGAGTTTTATGGGACTATTATATAAGTAGATTTGAGACGTTTTCACAAGTGGGGATTAAAAGAAGATTGTGTTTTTACGCAAGAAGTGAAGGAGATAAGGAAGAAGATCGATTTAGCACACCACAACGAAGAGGAAGCATATCTTCTTGTGATTCTTGTTTCGTTGTAACGTTGGATGCTAGTTTTCTTGCTTTGAACTTATTTACTCTTGTGACGTACTCTGTTTTAATATAATTAGTTTAGTTATTATTTTCTTGTATTTGTTTATCATGATTTCATATGAACCCATGATGACGATAAGTTCTATTATGGGCTAATCGTGATCATGGGGTTGCAACGGATTTATTATGGAATTCTTTAGTTAATCGTTTAATACTTTAGTGTGTGATGATTGCATGATATCTAGTATTGGTTGTGCGTATTCGTCTTATGTGCGTCGCGAACATATAAGATAGGGTGTTAATCTCTTGTGAAGCGACGGTGGATCTTGAGATTTAGAACTTGCCATGCTAGCATAGGTTCATGTACGTTGTGCATGATTAGTGGGTAACTCTAACAGTTTTATTTGCCCTATGTAATCAAAAGGAATAACTTGTGCTTAAATCGTTGTGTTGTCAATTTCTGTAGACATATAGGAACTCAACATAATTGATGACTATTCAACTTCTATCTTAATTGTGGATGCTTGGTAGAATGGTATTAGTACAATGAAAGTTGGCTTTTATCAGTTTCGTGTTATTCGATTAATATCAGTATTGTCACATGGTAAAGGTAATAACAATGGCTATAGAAGGAAGTAATAATGAAGTTGTGATCTCATGAGTGTTTTATTATTGATAAATTGAAGTGGTAGTTAAGTGATTAATTAAGTAGTTAATTATAGTTAATATTTAATCAACAATTTTAAGTGTTAGTGTCTTAACATTGAGAAGTAATCATACATTGGTGAGTGAGTTTAATTAGACAATAATTTAGTCTGAGTCTTTGAGGGAACGAACTAGAAAATATTCTATATTACTTGCGAACGCGTATACTTGCGTGAATATTAGCGTGTATTTTCGCCCTAACATATTCTTCTTTATTTCTATTGTACCTTGGCACTAAGTCTCCAAAGCATCTCATATCTCTTTTGCAGTCTTGCAGGAAATCACCCTGTTGGACATCACATTGTCCAAACTGTTGTGCAGAATATTCATGATTTTTGCATCCATGAGCATTGCAGCTTTCTCAGGTTCTGACCATTCTGATTTTCGTTCCTGATGTAGTGCTCAGGAACAATTGGAGTCATGGAAACAACCTTATCAGGATAAAGAGATCCTTTGTTGATGATATCAACATATGCATCATTAATATCTTCAAGGAACATCAACATATTTACTCTCTATGTAGAGTAATCAGCTTTCTTCAGGATAGGAATTTTCATGTTTTCATACTTACTTCCAGACATATTTGATCTTTCCAAATTAACAGTTAAGTTGACTGCTCTGATACCACTTGTTTCCCAGTAATGATAATAATTTAAAGGGGGTTGGATACAATTATCACAAAAATTGATTAATTAAAGAAGTAAAGTAAGAATAACAATAAAAAGCTTAATCAAATAACAGTTTGTATTGATCTTTAATAAACTGTTACAAAACTCTCTCAAGAACAATATTCTTAAGAGCTGCTAGGTTATGAAAATACTCGAGTTGTGTACACCGCAAAATGATAACCTAATCTGTTTTATATATCACATAGCTACAATTAATTCCTATCAATTACAAGATATGTTACAGTATAATTTATCTAGTTTCTATACATATCTGTAATAACCCCAAAATTTTGAACTTTTTTGTAACCCTTATGAATAGTGTTTTTACTGATATTGGTGAATAAGAAAACTTTTCATGCCACACTATGTAGGGGTTCTTTTATTGTTATTCTGAGATCTTATTAGTACTCTATATGATATATAAGTGTATGTAAAGATCGTCAGAATCCAAATTCAAACACTTTGATTTTTCCCGAAAATCCACCAGATACCGAAAGAATTGAGTATAAGGTAACAGGATAAAAAGGATTTAAATTCAAGGATTATAAGAGAGGATCATAAAAGGAATATAATATATTGAGAAAGGTTAAGGAAACCCAAGTAATAAGATCCCGAGTATGATCCCTCAAACGATAAACGAAAATAAAAGTTAAGCGAACCGTATAACAGATCAGCGGTCATTAGCCAAGTAATTAGAAGCTAATCAAAGAGGTTAGTGAGGATGATGTCATCAAACCAACAAGAAGAGGATAGGTGTGGGAGGATGACATAACATGATGACCTAAGCATGACCAAAGAGAAGGGTGTTGTTGGTTGATTGTGAACCACACAAAATTCACCATGGTTAAAAGTAATAAATCAAAACAAAAGCAAGCAACCAAGCAAAACAAATCACAAAATCACAAAAACACAAAGTTGACTTCATTTTCTTCAAGAAAGCTCTCGGCCTTTCTCTTTTTTTCAAGAAGAAAATCCAAAATCCAAGATCCAAGCCTTGTTAATTAGTGAGGTAATTATATAATACTCCTTATGCATAGATATATATATATCCTATAAGTTTGAGCTTCAAATTCCTTCATAATCTCTTCCTAAAATTCATGGAAGAAGAGGGTGAATAGTGTTATTCAAGAACTTAAAATTTTGTTCTTGAGTTTTTGTTTAGATTAAGCTTGGGTAAGGACTTTCAAGGGTGATTTCAAGCTAATTAAGTTACTCCCACTCACAAGGAAGGTATAATCTCTTAACCTAGCTTTGTTATTGAATGTTAAGAGCTTAATATGAGTATTATAGTTCATAAGAGGCTTGATTGTTGTGTATGTAGAGATTAGTTGGTTTTGTGATGTTTTTGGAGTTATAAATCTTGGTTATTAGTTAAAGAATTTAAGAATAGTTTTAGTCCATGTTTGAGATTAATATAAATTGAAAAAACTTGAGGTGTTGGGGCTGTTGTAGTGAGGTATGGATGGCCTTTGGTTGTATGGTTGAATTGTGGTTGGTTTGTGGTTGAATTGGAGTAGGATAAAAATTGGTAATCGCGTAAACATAGCCGTCGTAATATCCGATTTACTTTAGACTGTTTTGTTCTTAACATCAGGACCCAAGAACTCACTGTTACGTTTTGACCATTGCCATGATTAGATAGTTCATGTTACGAGCTTCGTTTTAATATATGGTTCGTTTGAATCCGATATACGGTTTAGGAGAAACGACCGTTTTAAGTAACGGCGTTTCGCGAACGAACCATTACCACTCGCCTTACTTTGAAACATAGGTTAAAGACCTTAAAGGACTAATTGGAGTATGAAACATTTATGTGAAGTGTATTATGAAGTTGATAAGGCACTCGCGAAAGAATCTCCTTAAAACCCTTAATGGTTAATTTATTAAAAATGGTGGAGCCGAGGGTACTCGAGCGACTTAAGTGAATCGTTAAGCGCAAAAAGCGAATGTTAGGGTCTAATTGGATAAAGTATAGATTCATAAGCGACTTTGGTTTAATTCCAACTTATATGTTGTTTATAGGTTACCAGACTCGTCCCAAGCCATTTATCACCCCCAGTCGCTCAGGCAAGTTTTCTACCCGTTATACTGTTGTTGTGATGTATACATATGTATATGCATTATCTTGTGATATATGCATGTTGGCTAATTAGCAATCTTGTGATATATTGGAGCATGTGATATGGTATATATGCATGTCTGTTTCGTAATCTTGATATATATTTTTGATTCAATTGCTTATAAGTTGCATAATACCTATGCTAGAGATAAGCAGTAATTGCGCATACCCTTAGTATAGGGGACCCAAAGGTGAACATTTTCTAAAACCGGGAGTCGATGTTCCCGAGTATATTATATATATATATATTTATATATATATAGATATAGTTTTCAAAACTACTAATTGAATAAGGTTTATTCGATAACTTTATTTTAATTAATGAATATTAGTTTGAATATTCATTCGAGGACTTATGACTCCGTTTATTTTATTTAATGAATATTAGTTTGAATATTCATTCGAGGACTTATGACTCCGTTTATTTTATTTAATGAATATTAATTTGAATATTCATTCGAGGACTTATGACTCCACTTATTTATTAAATAATATTTTTTATTTTATTAAAGAATGATGTTTTGATAATCAAACTTATTTTCGATTATTCAAATAAAGATAGTACTTTCGTATAAGTATATCTTTGGTTATTTAATATTCATTTCAAGTATAAGTTTTAAAACTTCTACTTCAATTATTTTTATAAAGATTATTCTTTATGGGAATATTATTTAAATAATAATATTCAGATATTTTCTAATATATTGGGACTGATTTATTTTATTAAATCAGCATCACTCCAAACATTCTTAAAAATGTTTTCGAGTCTTCAAAATGATTTTAAAGGTTAGGGCGGATCTCAAAACTCATTTTTATATGTAAGAGAAGGGGATTTAAATACTTGCTCAAAACCTGAGGGATCCGGCTCTGTGGTGTATTTTATATTCGCAACAAGGTTGCTATTCTGATAAAAGAGTTTTTGATTACTTACCCAACACTCGGGAAGTAAAATTCTTGGAACAAGTTAATCCATTAACAGGCATCGCCTGGGAAATATCGGTGAGTTTTCCTTTCCAACTAGATACGACTTCTTGGTGGAGCCGTATCAAAAAGTTTCTACTTGGGGAAAGAGGGGACGAGCTTTACGTTTCAGAGTCATGGATTTCATCTGAACTAGGAGTGGCGTAAGTGGTCGAGTGGCGCCGGCCCAGCCTTATTATATTGGCCTAAGTGGCCTGGAAGTTCCGCTACGACGGTCCATTCCTTAGGAGTCCAGTGTTCGGTTGACAAGTAAATCCGACAGGTTCTCCTCTACATGTAGAAAATGGTGGGGTTGCACTACTATGACTGATCATCATAAGTGGTCTTCCTGGCGTGACAAACTCCCGTAATGAGTTCATCATCCAGTTGGATATTTCTGCAACACTACCCGGAGTATTTCGATCGAAAGGCCATGAATGGGTGATTGCCGAAGCATTGACAAGGGTCAAACAGATATAATGGTGTTTCCATTGAATAAAGTATCTCCTAACTTCATTTCCTTTAAAAATTAATTCAAAGATTGAATCTATCCAAGTCTTAACTTGTGGTCTCATCTATGGGATGAACTTTTGAAACTTATTATACTTTGAACAGTGGTAGTTCAAGTAGATTTCTAAAAATGGTATAAGTATAGTGAAGTAATTGGTAAATTCAGCTTCCTTTAAGCTTATATCCAGTAAGTAATTACCTTACACTTGATAAAGGATTCTAGTAAGTTATCCATTTAGATACTTGCATTATTTTTTACACTATATATTATCTTGCGAGCGGTAATGCTCACTCTTGCTTCATTTCTTCATCACACAACAACAGTTAGGAAAGATGGCCAGACTCAAGCAGACCCAGCGCAAGCGTGTGGGAAGCGTCCCGCATCTTCCCGTTGATGTTGTAGCTGCTATAGCTGCAGAGGTAGATCTATTGGTAGATCAGGCATTCTACTTTTGGGAACCAAATATTATATAATTATAACTTGTGGCAGATAATGGAAATTAACTGTAAACTTATCAAGTAATCATTTTGGGTTGTAATAAATTTTAAATTGTGGATTCAAGGACTTGTACTTATTTCAATATCATCTCTGAGACTATAACGGGTTGTGGTGTGTGTTAGTGTGGGGTCACAACATGAGGTTATTTATTATTAATTAAGTTAAGTGATATTGTGGAAAGAAAGACCGTGACGACCCGGATCCCCGACCCCGGATCTGGGGGTGTTACAGAAATTGTATCAGAGCTAAGCATTATAAACCTCAGAGATGATGCAACGATATAATAATCAACTCACAAAGATAATAAGAACTCTTTCCAAGTTCATAGTCGGACTACTTAAAGTAGCACTGACAGTTAAAACCCTTACGGGAACCCTTATAAGTATCATGATAGTAACTTAGCTCGTTTAATGTGTAGGCACATGAGATAGAGGACCCTGAGATGTTCGAGCGTGAGTATGATGAGGCACTGCTAGATGCCGAGGATCAGGAGGAGCCTGAGATGGAGGAGGATGAGGAGGACCCCTCAGAGGGGTCAGAGACATAGGTTATTGATATTTCAGATGAGGAGGACCCAGATGAGGTCCCAGTAGCTGAGGAGCATGTCGGAGCTATAGTGGAGTATACTGGTACCCCTTTACCCTCACTCCCGGTGGTCAAAGCTCCTACCCTTCCACCACTATCTTGGAGCCCCTATGATGATAGCTCAGAGATCCATACTCCCGAGCCTAGGCAGACCGAGGAGGCACCCCCAGCGGCTCCGGATTCACCACCTCTCGACCCTGCCCATAGGCAGTCTTTGTTAGCTCACGGCTATGTTCAGGATGTACAAAGGACCCGAGTGGCTGTTGCTGAGGCCCGGATGGATGAGGTCAGGAGGGAGTTGGATGCGGAGAGGGCGGGTAGGCGTGCCCGAGCTTATGAGACTAGGGCTGCTATACCCCAATCCTTGAGGAGGGAGCTGACGGGGATAGAGCTCACGTCCCGAGCGAGACTCCGATCGCTCCAGGGGGACAGGCATGGTAGGATCTCCAGGCGGCAGGCCGACTATATCTTCCATCGTGCGATGGAAAGGGTATGGGAGCTGACCCGCTCCAGTGTGTGATTCAGGACCGACGATGGGATAGTCTAGTTGTCTAGTTAGTCGAGGCCATAGTAAGAGCCAATTTTCCGGGATAGTTGACTTTTATATAGCATCCCTTTTTCTGACTAGACAGATAGACTCTTATGTATCACTTTTGGGCAGATGGCTATAGCATTGTTGTACCTTTGACCAGATCAAACTATGTATTTCTCGCATTATGTATATATTTGTTTCCTTTCAGTTTAGTTCCTTAGTGACGAGACCACTGTTTTTATCATTATTATTATTGCACTTCTTATTAGAACTGTCATAAAATAATAGAATTGCGAGATACATTCTCCCCATTATAGAACTGTGCAAGGTACAATTTTGTGTATGATTGTGACCTAACGTTGAATTTCCCAAAAAATTTTATCAGTATCATGCCGCCAAGAAAGATTGGAACTAGGGCGAACCCTGGATCTGAGGACCAGGGAAGCCATAACCAGGACGATAGGAACCAAGAACACAGTGAAGAGGAAGATGAGGATTATGTTGAACAGGATGACTCCCTGTATGAAGAGGAGGAGGAAACATATGATGTTGAGGGATTTGAGATAGAGGCTGAAGAAGGAGAAACTGAGGTTGAGCAACCAGTACCAAACCCAGGCATGGATCCTATGGGACAGTTCATGCAACTACTAAGGCAGAACTTGGAACGTCAACCCAACCCACCCCCTCAAGGAAATAACAATGATGTGGCAAACTCCTTCAGGGCTTTCAAGTCCCTTAAGCCCTCTGAGTTCCACGGATTAGCCGACCCAGTTGAGGCAAGGGCATGGTTAAAGGAAATGGAGAAATTCTTTGAGATTCTGAGTACCGATGAGGCACAGAAGACTGTATTTGCTACCTACCTTCTGAAAGGATAGGCTAACTACTGGTGGGAGGCCAAGAAAAATATGGAGACAGATGCTATTATAACCTGGGAGAGATTCAGTCAGTCGTTTCTGGGAAAATATTTCTCGAGGTTTATGGAAAACTAGATGGAGCTCAAGTTCTTGGAGCTAAAGCAGAATAACTTATCTGTAGCAGAGTATGAAGCGAAATTTACTGAGTTATCAAGGTTTGTGCCGGAGTTTGTGAGCACCGAGGAAAAGAAAGCTATGAGGTTTCAGCAGGGACTGAAACCGTGGATTCAGAATAGGGTGGCAATCCTTGAGCTTACTGATTATGCCACTCTGGTGCAAAAGGCAACAATTGTAGAAGCTGGAAGTGAACAGATGCAGAAGGAAAGAGAGAAGAAGGGAATAAAGAGGAAAAGTATGAGCATGGGTGGAGGTTCCGCAGGAAGGAGCTTCCCAACTAGATTTAATCGAGGAGCAGTGTCCCTACCGGGAAAGAACACTGGGTTTAAGCGGCCAATGAGTGTGAATGTGAGCCAGAGCGGCCAGAAGTCAAGAATGTCCTATTTCAACCAGTCTCGACCCCCATTGTCAGCCTGTAACACTTGTGGAAGGATACATTCTTAGGAGTGTAAGGGAAAGCCAGTAACCTGCTTTAAGTGTGGACAAGTGGGCCACTATTCCCACAAATGCCCTTCGTCAGCCCCTGCCGTCATTCCAACCACCACTTGTCATCAGTGTGGATGCCCGGGTCATTGGAAGAGGGAATGCCCAATGAACAAACAGCAGCTTCAGGAGCAAGCAGAGCTGCTTCTAATAAGCCACCGACTGCGAGGACTTTCAACATCATAGTCCAGGATGCTATGAAAGACTCAGATGTGATATCAGGCACCCTTTCTCTAAATTCAGTAAGTGCAAACATTTTATTTGATTCGGGAGCAACTAAATCTTTTATATCAAAGGACTTTGTGCGTAAATTAAGACTTAAGGCTGAACCCTTGATAGAACCCTTACAAGTAGAAATAGCCAATCATGAAGTTATTCCTGTTAACCAGATTCACCCCGCCTGTGAGTTAGGCATAGGGGAACAATCTTTTAGCGTTGATCTGATTCCTTTTAAATTAGGGGAGTTTGATGTAATTTTGGGAATGGACTGGCTATCTAGCAATGATGCTCAGATAGACTATAAGGGGAAGAAAGTTAAGTTGAATATCCCAGGAAATAAAGAAGTCATATTTAGAAGAAAGAGGCAGACGCAAAATTTTTGACTATGGCCCAGGCCAAAACGATGCTACGGAAAGGAAATGAGGCTTACCTAGCCTATGTGGTGGACACGTAGAAGGAGGTGTCCAACTTACAAGATATTCCGGTAGTCAACGAATTTGAAGATGTATTCCCACAAGACCTTCCGGGATTACCACCCGATAGAGTGATTGAATTTGCTATTGAGTTGGCCCCAGGGACGGCGCCAGTTTCAAAAGCACCTTACCGGTTAGCCCCATTAGAAATGAAGGAATTAGCTACCCAATTGCAGGAACTTTTGGATAAGGGTATGATAAGACCAAGTGTGTCTCCGTGGGGAGCACCAGTGTTATTTGTTAAGAAGAAATATGGGAGCATGAGGCTGTGTATCGACTACCGAGAGTTGAACAAGCTAACCATAAAGAACAGGTACCCGTTACCTAGAATAGACGATCTGTTCGACCAGCTAAAAGATGCTGGTTATTTTTCCAAGATTGACCTGAGAACTGGATATCACCAACTAAAGATTAAACCCGAAGATATTCCCAAGACCGCGTTCCATACCAGGTATGAGCACTATGAGTTCTTGGTAATGTCCTTTGGATTAACCAACGCCCCAGCGGCTTTCATGGATTTAATGAACAGAGTATTTAAGAAGTACTTGGACAAGTGTGTGATAGTTTTTATCGATGATATTTTAATCTACTCAAGGACGGAGGCAGAACATGCAGAGCATTTGAGGATAGCTCTAGGAATACTCAGAGAGGAACAGTTATTTGCCAAATTCTCGAAGTGTGAATTCTGGCGGAATGAAGTACAGTTTTTAGGAAATGTGATCAATAAAGAAGGAGTATTGGTTGACCCCTACAAGCGGTCTCAAATTGGGAAAGGCCAACCATACCCATAGAGGTAAGGAGTTTCATAGGACTGGCTGGCTACTATCATAGATTTGTACAGGACTTTGCGAAGATCGCAGCCCCTTTGACACGACTTACTCGTAAGACAGCGAAGTTTGAATGGAAGGAAAAATGCGAGAACAGTTTTCAGGAATTAAAGAAAAGGTTGGTAACGGCCCCGGTGTTGGCATTGCCAGACGGAAAAGGAGATTTTGTGATATATAGTGACGCGTCGCACAAAGGATTAGGGTGTGTGCTTATGCAGCACGGTAAGGTGATTGCGTATGCGTCAAGACAATTGAAGGAATACGAGATTAGATATCCTACTCATGACCTTGAGCTCGCGGCGATAGTTTTTGCCTTAAAAATTTGGAGGCACTACTTGTATGGAGAGAAGTGCGAGATTTTCACAGACCATAAGAGCCTCAAGTACATATTTACGCAGAAAGAGCTCAACATGCGCCAGAGGAGATGGTTAGATCTAATCAAGGACTATGATTATGAGATTCTCTATCATCCGGGGAAAGCCAATGTGGTGGCTGATGCCCTTAGTAGAAAGGAAATACTCAGAATGATAATGACTTCGGAAGAATTGATAAAGGATTTCGAGAGAATGGAAATAGAAGTAAAGGTAACCGGAACCGGAACTGAAAAACTTTTTGAGATCTCGATGCAGCCAGAGTTATTGGAAAAGATCATATTGTGCCAAGAGAAAGTAATGAATGAAGGCAGAGAGCCAATAACTGGAGAAGAGATCCATACTGAGAAAGATGATAAAGGGATAATGAGGTACCCCTACCGGATTTGGGTTCCGAACGTTCAAGAGCTTAAAGACGAGATTTTGGATGAAAGCCATAGTTCAAGGTATTCCATTCACCCGGGAAACACCAAGATGTATAGGGATTTGAAGGAGTATTACTGGTGGCCCAACATGAAGAGGGATGTAGCAGAATGGGTAAGCAAATGCTTGACTTGCCAAAGAGTAAAGGCAGAACACCAGAGACCCAATGGACTTTTATGACCCCTGGAGATTCCCGAATGGAAATGGGAACAGATAGCCATGGATTTTGTTTTCGGTTTACCAAGGACGAAAGCCAACCATGATGCCATATGGGTGATTATAGACCGACTGACAAAGTCAGCCCATTTCATTCCTATCAATGAGAGATACACAGTCGATAGACTGGTGGACATTTACCTTAAGGAAATAGTGACGCGACATGGAGTCCCAGCGTCCATTGTCTCAGACCGAGACCTCAGGTTCAACTCCAGATTTTGGAGGAGCTTTCAAGAATGTGCGGGGACCAAGTTAAATATGAGTACCGCTTACCATCCCCAGACGGATGGGCAGAGTGAAAGGACCATCCAGACACTAGAGGATATGTTGAGAGTCTGCGCAATAGACTTTAAAGGAAGTTGGGATGATCACTTGCCGTTGATCGAGTTTTCTTATAACAATAGCTTTCATGCTAGCATCGGAATTCCGCCTTATGAGGCCCTGTATGGAAAAAGGTGTCGATCTCCCTTATACTGGGATGAAGTAGGAGAGCGGAAGATCCTCGGACCCGAAGTGGTCCAAAGGACCAAAGACATAGTTGATCTTATCAGAGGACGACTGGTAACAGCCCAAGACAGACAGAAGAAATATGCAGACCTAGCCTGAAAGGACAAGGAGTATGAAGTAGGGGACTTAATACTACTAAAAGTATCCCCTTGGAAGGGATTAATGAGGTTCGGAAAGAAAAGGAAACTAAGCCCAAGATACATTGGACCTTTTGAGATACTAAGACGGATTGGGAAGTTGGCTTACGAGCTAGCCTTACCCCCGAACCTACAACAAGTTCATAATGTGTTCCATGTGTCAATGCTAAGGAAGTATCATCGGGATGCCAGGCACATAGTGGAGTACGAGCAGGTGGATATGCAACCAGATCTCACTTATGTGGAAAGACCAGTAAAGATTATGGATAAGAAGGAGCAGGTGCTTCGGAATAAAGTAATCAATCTAGTCAGAGTGCTACGGCAGAATCATAATGTGGAAGAATCAACTTGGGAACTAGAGAGCGCAATGCTAGAAAAGTACCCCCATTTGTTTTCTATTTGATTCCGGGACGGAATCCTTTTAAGGAGGGGAGACTGTAATAACCCCAAAATTTTGAACTTTTTTTGTAACCCTTATGAATAGTGTTTTTGCTGATATTGCTGAATAAGAAAACTTTTCATGCCACATTATGTAGGGGTTCTTTTATTGTTATTCTGAGATCTTATTAGTACTCTATATGATATATAAGTGTATGTAAAGATCGTCAGAATCCAAATTCAAACACTTTGATTTTTCCCGAAAATCCACCAGATACCGAAAGAATTGAGTATAAGGTAACAGGATAAAAAGGATTTAAATTCAAGGATTATAAGAGATGATCATAAAAGGAATATAATGTATTGAGAAATGTTAAGGAAACCCTAGTAATAAGATCCCGTATATGATCCCTCAAACGATAAACGAAAATGAAAGTTAAGCGAACCGTATAACAGATCAGCAGTCATTAGCCAAGTAATTAGAAGCTAATCAAAGAGGTTAGTGAGGATGATGTCATCAAACCAACAAGAAGAGGACAAGTGTGGGACGATAACATAACATGATGACCTAATCATGACCAAAGAGAAGGGTATTGTTGGTTGATTTTGAACCACACAAAATTCACCATGGTTAAAAGTAATAAATCAAAACAAAAGCAAGAAACCAAGCAAAACAAATCACAAAATCACAAAAACACAAAGTTGACTTCATTTTCTTCAAGAAAGCTCTCGGCCTTTCTCTTTTTTTCAAGAAGAAAAATCCAAAATCCAAGATCCAAGCCTTGTTAATTAGTGAGGTAATTATCTAATACTCCTTATGCATAGATATAGCTATCCTATAAGTTTGATCTTCAAATTCCTTCACAATCTCTTCCTAAAATTCATGGAAGAAGAGGGTGAATAGTGTTATTCAAGAACTTAAAATTTTATTCTTAAGTTTTTGTTTAGATTAAGCTTGGGTAAGGACTTTCAAGGGTGATTCCAAGCTAATTAAGTTACTCCCACTCACAAGGAAGGTATAATCTCTTAACCTAACTTTGTTATTGAATGTTAAGAGCTTAATATAAGCATTATAGTTCATAAGAGGCTTGATTGTTGTGTATGTAGAGATTAGTTGGTTTTGTGATGTTTTTGGAGTTGTAAATCTTGGTTATTAGTTAAAGAACTTAAGAATAGTTTTAGTCCATGTTTGAGATTAATATAAAGTGAAAAAACTTGAGGTGTTGGGGCTGTTGTAGTGAGGTATGGATGGAGTTTGGTTGTATGGTTCAATTGTGGTTGGTTTGTGGTTGAATTGAAGTAGGATAAAAATTGGTAATCGCGTAAACATAGCCGTCGTAATGTCCGATTACTTTAGACTGTTTTGTTCTTAACATCAGGACCCGAGAACTCACTGTTAGGTTTTGACCATTGCCATGATTAGATAGTTCATGTTACGAGCTTCGTTTTGATATGTGGTTCGTTTGAATCCGAAATACGGTTTAGGAGAAACGACCGTTTTAAGTAACGGCGTTTCGCGAACGAACCATTACCACTCGCCTTACTTTGAAACATAGGTTAGGACCTTAAATGACTAATTGGAGTATGAAACATTTATTTGAAGTGTATTATACAGTTGGTAAGGCACTTGTAAAAGAATCGCCTTAAAACTCTTAATGGTTAATTTATTAAAAATGGTGGAGCCGAGGGTAGTCGAGCGACTTAAGTGAATCGTTAAGCGCAAAAGCGAACGTTAGGGTCTAATTGGTTAAAGTATAGATTCATAAGCGACTTTGGTTTAGTTCCAACTTATATGTTGTTTATAGGTTACCAGACTCAGCCCAAGCCATTTATCACCCCCAGTCGCTTAGGCAAGTTTTCTACCCTTATACTGTTGTTGTGATGTATACATATGTATATGCATTATCTTGTGATAGATGCATGGTGGTTAATTAGCAAATCTTGTGATATATTGGAGCATGTGATATGGTATATATGCATGTCTGTTTCGTAATCTTGATATATATTTTTGATTCAATTGCTTATAAGTTGCATAATACCTATGCTAGAGATAAGCAGTAATTGCGTATACCCTTAGTATAGGGGACCCAAAGGTGAACATTTTCTAAAACCGGGAGTCGATGTTCCTGAGTATATTATATATATATATATTTATATATATATAGATATAGTTTTCAAAACTATTAATCGAATAAGGTTTATTCGATAACTTTATTTTAATTAATGAATATTAGTTTGAATATTCATTTGAGGACTTATGACTCCGTTTATTTTATTTAATGAATATTAGTTTGAATATTCATTCGAGGATTTATGACTCCGTTTATTTTATTTAATGAATATTAGTTTGAATATTCATTCGAGGACTTATGACTCTCTTTATTTTATTTAATGAATATTACTTTGAATATTCATTCGAGGACTTATGACTCCACTTATTTATTAAATAATATTCTTTATTTTATTAAAGAATGATGTTTTGATAATCAAACTTATTTTTGATTATTCAAATAAAGATAGTACTTTCGTATAAGTATATCTTTGGTTATTTAATATTCATTTCAAGTATAAGTTTTAAAACTTCTACTTCAATTATTTTTATAAAGATTATTCTTTATGGGAATATTATTTAAATAATAATATTCAGATATTTTCTAATATATTGGGACTGATTTATTTTATTAAATCAGCATCACTCCAAACATTCTTAAAAATGTTTTCGAGTCTTCAAAATGATTTTAAAGGTTAGGGCGGATCTCAAAACTCATTTTTATATGTAAGAGAAGGGGATTTAAATACTCGCTCAAAACCTGAGGGATCCGGCTCTGTGGTGTATTTTATATTCGCAACAAGGTTGCTAATCTGATAAAAGAGTTTTTGATTACTTACCCAACACTCGGGAAGTAAAATTATTGGAACAAGTTAATCCATTAACAGGCATCGCCTGGGAAATATCGGTGAGTTTTCCTTTCCAACTAGATACGACTTCTTGGTGGAGCCGTATCAACAAGTTTCTACTTGGGGAAAGGGGGGACGAGCTTTACGTTTCAGAGTCATGGATTTCATCTGAACTAGGAGTGGCGTAAGTGGTCGAGTGGCGCCGGCCCAGCCTTATTATATTGGCCTAAGTGGCCTGGAAGTTCCGCTACGACGGTCCATTCCTTAGGAGTCCAGTGTTCGGTTGACAAGTAAATCCGACAGGTTCTCCTCTACATGTAGAAAATGGTGGGGTTGCACTACTACGACTGATCATCGTAAGTAGTCTTCCTGGTGCGAAAAACTCCCGTAATGAGTTCATCATCCAGTTGGATATTTCTGCAACACTACCCGGAGTATTTCGATCGAAAGGCCACGAATGGGTGATTGCCGAAGCATTGACAAGGGTCAAATAGTTATAATGGTGTTTCCATTGAATGAAGTATCTCCTAACTTCATTTCCTTTAAAAATTAATTCAAAGATTGAATATATCCAAGTCTTAACTTGTGGTCTCATCTATGGGACGAACTTTTGAAACTTATTATACTTTGAACAGTGGTTGTTCAAGTAGATTTCTAAAAATGGTATAAGTATAGTGAAGTAATTGGTAAATTCAGCTTCCTTTAAGCTTATATCCAGTAAGTAATTACCTTACACTTGATAAAGGATTCTAGTAAGTTATCCATTTAGATACTTGCATTATTGTTTACACTATATATTATCTTGCGAGCTGTAATGCTCACTCTTGCTTCATTTCTTCATCACACAACAACAGTTAGGAAAGATGGCCAGACTCAAGCAGACCCAGCGCAAGCGTGTGGGAAGCGTCCCGCGTCTTCCCGTTGATGTTGTAGCTGCTATAGCTGCAGAGGTAGATCTATTGGTAGATCAGGCATTCTACTTTTGGGAACCAAATATTGTATAATAATAACTTATGGCAGATAATGGCAATTAACTGTAAACTTATCAAGTAATCATTTTGGGTTGTAATAACTTTTAAATTGTGGATTCAAGGACTTGTACTTATTTCAATTTCATCTATGAGACTATAACGGGTTGTAATGTGTGTTAGTGTGGGGTCACAACATGAGGTTATTTATTATTAATTAAGTTAAGTGATATTGTGGAAAGAAAGACCGTGACGACCCGGATCCCCGACCCCGGATCTGGGGGTGTTACAATATCAAAATCAACAACTACGATCCTATAAATCAGCAGATTCTTATTTATCCGATAGCTATAACTTATCCAATCATATCCTAACAGTCTTCAAATCCCGATGCATATCCTGATTACATCAGATCTTGACGGCTTGACAAATCCTGACTATCAGACAAATCCTGATTGGCTACACATCCCGATACCTCTGTCAGTTCCTAACTCCTTAGCCGATCCTGATTCCTGACATAGACAATTTCCAACAAATGTGCTTTGTGATCTTATGCATTCAATCAGCCTGTGACATGTTCATGAAGGTAGCCAGGGTGGCGTCTTCAATACTATGAGACAACCATCTAGGGTAACTTATACACCATTTGGGCTTCATCTAATTGAAGCTTTGAGGGATGGTAATCAAGTAACAACTTTGAAGTAATTGCAAGCAGATGCCAGTGCGAGGAAAACATCTCTAACAAGGCCACCATGAAAATATGATCTTATAGAATGTTATAGTAGTAATTGTGTTGGTTAATAGTTTTTGGTTACTAAAGTAGGTGCAATCAATTTATCTTAAAAGGTTATTATAAAATTATTTTTGGTTATTACTACTAGTTATTCAATTGTAACCTCAAACTATTATTAAACCAATTACACATTTTTGATTAACTAAACTATATGGTAGTATTAATTATGAATGAGATAACATTTTGCAATGTGTCTAGTTTTTATTAATTAAATTATTTCGAATGTGTCGGTTTATTTTACACAACCGTTGGTTGTTTACTTCTTCCTAACTCAATAATTGCATGTATTAGTTCTTTACATTGATCAAATAGCGCACCTATATGCATTGACTTTGAATCTTGTAACTCTAAAACTTACCCCTATCTCTTGACGATATTATATTCACCCAACCACTTCTTATGCATATTTAAACAGGGTAATCTTTTTCATCTTGTAAACACAATATACTAATAGTAATTGGCTTGTATGACCCCGATACTGCTGAGTTTTGGGCTATATATTATTGCTTAAAGATGACATATGAGCGTGAAAAGACAAGTTTGGTGTTTTTTAGCGAGAGTAGGCCCGCACTTGAACACATCAACAACCCTGATACTGATTATGATGTGACTAGCTTGGTGGATATGATCACCATGCTTCTTGCGGAGAACTAGACTCATGTGGAGCTCCAACATAGCAGATGTCAGTGGTGGTGCAAATGCCATGGAGACTCACTTCCTTGCTGCGGATGGGGGGAGTCACGGAGATGCCCGAGCCACTAGAAGCCATCTACCATTAATTCGTGTTGTCTATATTGTTATAGCTAATTTATGTAATTACATGTAATTGAACTCATAAACATCTTCATTTCATATCATTGAAAATGTTATAGAGGACTAAATGGAAAGCAATACAAAGTCTTGACTGTCAGATAATGAATCACACACAGGGGGGGTGAATGTGTTTTTCTGATTTTAGGTTTTTCTTGAAAGTTAAAAGTTGAACAAAGTAAATTAAATCTTGTATAGAAAAGTGTTAATACAGAATTTAAACTTGTAAAAACTAAAGAACACAAATCTTCAAAACTCACTTAATTTTATATTAAAATTAAGATTGTTTTGCTACAAAATTTCTAAGCTCTTTGATGTTAAAGAGCTCAGCTTCTTCTTGAGAGTGTTACAAGAATTTTGATCTGAATTGTTACTTCTAACTAGAGGACCAGTGTTAACTTTATAACTCAGTTAACTGCTGGTTTACACAGTGGATAATAAACATGCTATTAGCTTTTCTAAACTGTCACTTGTCATTTCTATTTATAGAAAAGCAAATCTTCCATTTCTGGCTTAGCATATCTTTAGCATCCCGTGTTCACTTTAATCTTCCTCTGTCAGTTAATCTTTTCCATTGATCTTGCACACTCTTCAAGCTGCTTTTTATAGACTTGTCAATCCAGCTGTTGGATTGTTTGTTGATTGTTTATCTTGGATATTGAAGTGATCTGCAATTCTGTACTTTGAGACTGTACCTCGAGATCTCCAGTTTGAATTAATAGAACATTTGACACCTCGATAAGTACATAGGCTTATCGAGATCTCTAGCACTCCATATTGAGTTTGCCTTGTAGAGGTCTTCAGCTCGTCAAAATCTCTAGTCTTCACATCTTCACTTTGAGTTATCGATAACTCAGAGTTCTCTACTGAATGTAGAATTGTCGATAACTCTAAGTTCTCTAGTGAAGCAATGACTTGTCAATATCTCCAATCTTCAGTTCTTCAATTTTGCTTGTCGATATCTTCCTGAGTTTTCTAGTAGCTTTCCTGAATTCTCCACTCTGAATTTATTCATTTCTTCTATCCCGGTGGATATTGCTCATCCGTCGAGTAGTGATTGTATCCCGACGGATTCACCTAACAGCAGTCATCCGTCGACTAGCCAAACTACTATTCTGATGGATGTTCCTCATCCGTCATTACTCTCTACAACTTGAATGACTTCTCGATAAGCAATTCTGGAGTTCTCGAATGACTTCTCTATAACATTAAATATGTGACTTGTAGAGATCTTGACTTAGAGTATTTTTCTCCAAATAGATTTATTCAACTCCAAGCTTCTTCAAAATTCTTCTGAGGCATGATCTTCTTGATCTTCTTCCAAATAGAATCCTTAGGCTTGATACTGTTTTAGGAAAAAGACTCCAGTCCGCTCCTTTGCATTTTTACAGACTTTAAGTGTTACAAGTAAAAAATACAAATTTAAATAACAATACAACTTACTCAGGGTTGACCCCAAGCTTAACTGATTACTGAAAATAATTGTTCATTAATCTTCTACTCAGATCAGATGTCCATTTGACTTGCTTCATACTTTGATCAGAGATGCTAATGACATTGTTATCTCCAGTAATCTTTGACATCATCAATTATATATTACAATCTCCCCCAACTTGTTCATTATGAAATTATGCACAAGTTCTGATCAATGATGTCAAAACTTTAACTAAATGCAGAAACCAATCTTCCCATCTGGTTTTCTTTTATTGAGTTGCATTTAGATTTATTCTTCCTGTGACGCCCTCAATCTCGGGGTTAGGAAATGAGGACTCACACACCTTTAATCTAATAATTAAATAAGCATAAACCCCGATTAACCTCTAACAGGATCAACAGGATAAAGTATGAGACAAGATTACAACTACCAATCATAAAATATAACTTACAACCCTAAAATATTATTAAATAAACAATATCGATTCCGGATGGGAACCGACAGATAACCCATTGTATCTTTACAGATTTCTTTCTAGGCGCGTGCTCACTCAAAAATACCACTACCTGCTCTGGCAACCGGAATCCCTCAACACGGTAGGGACCACCAGGTACGCTCTTACGTGTAGTGCGCCTAAGCCTGGACATCTTCTTGCTTAACTTCCATGGTTAGATCAAAACAAAACATATGAGTATAAAACTCAGTAAGTAACTATAAAGCAATTTTACGATATCAAATTTACAGTATTCTTTACCAACTCAGGGCATTCTACTTTATTTGTTCTAGGTGGCAGATTTCCAGCTTTTGGGTTAAGGAAAGGTTTTGAAGGAACAATATGGAGCTTTTAAGGAACAAGGCTCAACGTAGGACGAAAGCCGACATTCATCACAAATCATTAAAGGATCAGAATAAATCTTTCAAAAGAGGAAAGCCGCAGTATTTCAATATATGGAATCAATCATATGATCAACAGATTTAAGAATCAGGGTTCTCGAGCTTTAAGCTTCACATTAACATAATCAACTCTTTTCAAAACCACATAAACCGTTTTCATTTTCAAGAATCAATTTACTGAACAGAAAGTTTCAGTTCCCTCTTAAATAATCATTTAGAAACCTTGATTGAATCACTTTATCTTTCCATTTCATTATAATACGGGTGATCAGCCCGTACCAACCTCCATCTGGTCTTTAAGGTACCAATTGGCATAATTTCAGCCTTAAGCTGGACTAGCCCCGCTAGCCTCTTACCATGACTGAACTAGTCCCACTAGCCTTTTACGTCCCAATCCAATCCATCAGGAATTCGTTTGGAAAACCTTGAGTTGGAGAAACAAATAAGTTTTAAAAAAAATCCATTTTTATCATTACCAAGAATATGAAATCATTCAGACTCTTTCGAGTCGAAACTCATTCTTAAGCCAGATTTTAAGAAAACAAAGTTCAGGGAGTGATTCAAGGATAAACAAGGAACAATTCTTAAGGATTCTGTAACAGGAATAACAAGGTACTTAAGTTAGAAGGATCAACATCTGTAATAGGGTAATCAGGAAATAAGGTATCATTCAATAGGGTTCACAAAGATAATTATAGGGTTCAATACAATTCATGGCTTAATACATATCTTGAACAGAAAGGTCAGGTTATCAAAGGGTTGAATCAATAAGCTTATGAATAACAGTTTATCAAGATCAAAGGCAGGGTATTTCAAATCAATATCAGGGTTTCACTAATTAAACAGTTCAATACTCTACATGGTATGAACAACATTCTCCTTATAACCATTTACACAAGTAATCAGAGTTACTTGCCTGAATTTGCTTTCCTGAAGGTTGAACTACTGCCACCTAGTATATCCTTTCCTAGCCTGAATGCCCTCACACTCCAAATCTACAATAAAACCAAAACCTTAATCAGTTCTCAACTCTCGTTCCCAGAACGATCACTCAATATGATAGCTCGATTATATTCTTGACTCAGATATACGAGTATAGCTTACACACATAAGCGTATAGCACATAATACATTCCTTTCTCGTAACCTTCATATCTTTATATACTTAACAATTGACGCGTACTTGCTTAACCTTACCTATTTCTCAAATTACATTTATATAACTCTTACGAGTACATGATTTATTCACAACTAAACCTTTACAATCATAACTTTCAGTTATAGCTTTCAAAATCAATCATCTTAGTTCCCTTTTTCTTTTATCCCTTAATTTGAACCACCTACTACAATCAAAGAATCAAATCCATAGACATTTACACACCCAATCATTCTTATCCAAAACCAAGCTTCATTCTAAGTTTATATGGCCTATTCGGCCTTCTTGCAATTACCAATCACAAAATCAATCAATCTCCACTTTAGCTCACCTAAACATAACAACTTCTATCTTGGCTAGGTCCACTTTGATTCCTTCTTTATTAACTACATGACCAAGAAATCGCGCTTCCTTTAACCAAAATTCACACTTTGAAAACTTAGCGTACAGCTTCTCTTTCCTCAAAATTTCCAAGGAAATCCTCAAATGCTCCTTATGATCTTCTTCTGTCTTGGAGTAAATCAGTATATCGTCGATAAACACAATAACGAACTTATCCAAATATTGCTTGAACGCTCTGTTCATGAGATCCATAAATGCGGCTGGCGCATTCGTCAAGCCAAATGCCATTACCAAAAACTCATAGTGTCCATATCTCGTTCGAAATGTTGTCTTGGGTATATCTTCCGCTTTGATCTTTAGCTGATGATACTCAGATCTTAAATCAATATTGGAGAAACACAAAGCTCCTTTTAACTGGTCAAACAAATCATCGATCCGTGGTAGAGGGTATTTATTCTTAATCGTCAATTTATTCAATTCACGGTAATCAATGCACAACCTCATACTTCCATCCTTTTTCTTTACAAACAACACTGGTGCGCCCCACGGGGATACACTCGGTCGGATCACTCCTTTGTCCAACAATTCTTGCAACTGAGCTGCCAATTCCTTCATTTCAACTGTCGCCATATGTTATGGATTAAAAGTAATATATATAATTGTTGTATCTAACAATAAGGAACATGAGCTTCAAGGCTCAATTTTGACTGCTCTTGTGTTTCGTGACTCAATCTGCCTTAACAAGATGCCTACGTACCTTGCTGATTGCTAAGGATCAAGTCAAAAAATGTAGTTCTGATCTGTGGGGTGAGGCCCCTTATATAGATGTGGGAGTCCTTGAATTGGACTTGGTATAGGAGACTTGGTGGTCAAGTCTCTGAATTAGTATAGACTTAGGAGTCCTAGGGAGTAGGAAGCTGATTCCTTATCCTATGAGGTTCCTTGGAGGCCAATCTACAAGGATTTATATCCTCACTAGGATTTATCTTAATAGCTATTTTTCTCCCTTATTTATTAATTATGAAATTAATAAATAATCAGGGTTTTTGGGCCTTCTTTGTTCCATCGGGCCTGATCTGGTCCATCCGGCCTGATCGACATGTTAACCTTTCTGGTCTGAATGTCATACATCTTCTTATTGGGCCTAGGAGCCCATACCTTGTACAATTAATGCAATTTATACAATCAGGATTTATTTATCCCTATCATTTTCCCCCCAACTTTTGGGAAACATTGATTAGGTTTCGCATAAGTTAAATCTATTCATTCCCTTACAGGGTTTCGTTTTTGCGTAAAGTGTGGAGCGACCTACACGTTTACAACGATTGTTCCTTTTGTTCAGGAATTATCTTAATTTCCAGGAATTTTTCCCTTAATTCCGGGATTTTCCCTTAATTTCTGGATTTTTCCCTAATTTTCTGGGATTTATCCTTAATTTCTGGATTTTCCCCTAATTTTCTGGGATTTATCCTTAATTTTCTGGATTCTTCCCTAATTTTCTGGGATTTATCCTTAATTTTCTGGATTTTTCCCTAATTTTATGGGATTTATCCTTAATTTTCTGGATTTTCCCCTAATTTTCTGGGATTTATCCTTAATTTTCTGGATTTTTCCCTAATTTTCTGGGATTTATCCTTAATTTTCTGGATTTATTCCTTATTTCTGAAAATATTAGCATTTTTCAGAAAATATTTTAAGGAATTTCCTTATTTTTCTGTAATTTTCCAAGAATTTTTCTTTCTTTTTCCTTTTTTTTAATACAGATTTCGACCAGGAATCCATTCGACCAGGATCCTGGTCGAATTAACCTTCAGTATGCCTTGGTCGACTGGATTTCGAGCAGGGTACATTCGATCAGGAATCCTGGTCGAATTTCGGCTAGGTTTTCTGTTAGGAATATGTGTATTAGTTTGATGATAAGTTAAGCAAAACACTTAAGTAGAAATCTAGTGTTTGTAGCCTCAACGGATAAGACCATCTTGGCTATCCGTTGAAGGAGTAGCCTTACTTAGCAATAAGTTTGGTATTGTAGCACATTTCACTCTCTGGTTTTAAGCTGTAATTCTTAGATGTTGTTAGGAAATAATCAGTCATGTTGACTACTAATGGATGTACAAATAGGAGGGCTAATTGTAAATATTTCATGCCTTGTAATTTTATATAAGTGAAGAAGTGTCAATGGATATTGAAGACCTTCAACGGATAAGAAACAAAGCTTCAACGGATGTCTCTAATGCTTCAATGGATAATATCCATCAACGGATAAGTGCTTCAACGGATAAAGCTTCAACTGCTAGAGCATCAACGGATAAAGCCATCAACGGATGAAAACTTCAACGGATGCTCAGTCTCATAGCAGTTGATAGTGACAGTTAACAAAGCTGACAGAGGCACATGGATTGACAGAGATGTGGTAGCCTATTTTAGGAACAGCAGAAAAAGCAGCCGTTTTTAGTCTGGTTCAAAATGGAAAGTCAACAGATAATTCCATATTACACTGGATAAAAATGGAATAGAAACAAGTGGAGAACTATTTTCTTATTGTACTTTATCTTTGTCTTCACTTGTAAACTTGGTGATATATAAACCAAGTAGTAGCTAGTAATTAGATGTGAATTTTCCCTGAGCTGTTTAGAAATATCAAGAGAGAAAATCATCTAGTTTGTACTAGGAAGCAGCTGTGATTTAATTTTGAATCACAGATTTTCTGAAATAACACATCTCTGGTGGAACAACAAATCCACCAGAAAAGTTTTAAGTTCTTTGTGTTGATTACATTTGTGTTTGAATATATATCTGTCTGCATCAGCTCCAAGCAATTCACATACATTTGATCACTCAAACACTTAGCCTTACAAACTGCTCAAAACTTGAAAAAGTTTTGAGATTTACATTCAACCCCCCTTCTGTAAATCTCATTGTTAGTCCACTGGGAATAACAATTGGTATCAGAGCAAGCTCTTAACATATAAAGAGTTTAAAGATCTATTCTGCTAACATCATGAGTGCACAGAAGAACTCTCCTGTTACCATCATAAATAGGAAGGATATTGGTGTAAAGATTCCAGTCCTGGAAAAGGATAATTATCATCACTGGAAAGTGAAGATGCATTTACATCTTCTTTCTCAAGATGAAAGCTACATCAACTGTATTGAAAATGGTCCTCACATCCCTCACAAGGTAGCCACAGCTGCTACTGCAACAGTTGTTGTTGGACAGTCTATTCCCAAGCCAAGAGCAGAATGGACTATTGAAGACATGGAAGAAATCCGCAAGGATAAGAGAGCCATGAACATTTTGCTTAATGGCTTAGAACAAGATATGTTTGACAATGTCATCAATTGCCAAACTGCAAAGGAAGTTTGGGACACTGTACAAATCATCTGTGAAGGTACTGAGCAGGTCAGAGAGACCAAAATGCAGCTTCTTATTCAACAGTATGAATATTTTCACTTTGAAGAAGGTGAATCATTAAATGATACCTTCAACAGGTTTCAGAAACTGTTGAATGGATTGAAGCTGTATGGTAGAGTGTACCAAGTCAAGGATTCCAACTTAAAATTTCTTAGGTCTCTGCCAAAGGAATGGAAGCCCATGACTGTCTCTTTGAGAAACTCTCAAGATTATAAGAACTTCACACTTGAAAGATTATACAGAATTTTAAAGACTTATGAACTTGAAATGGAGCAGGATGAGCTATTGGAAAAGGGAAAGAGAAAAGGAGGAACAGTTGCTCTTGTAGCTGACTGTGAGAAGATGGAAGCCAGGAATGAGGAGAAGACAATGCCAAGTCTCAAAGTTGGCACAAGCAAATCAGAATCAAGCAAGGGTAAAGAGCAAGTTGCTGAGGATGAAGACAATTCCAGTCAGGATGAATCTGATGATATTGAAGAACATTTGGCCTTTCTGTCCAGGAGGTTTGCAAAGATGAAGTTCAGGAAAAACACAAAGTTCACTAAGCCAAACAAAAACATGGTGGATAAATCAAAGTTCAAATGTTACAACTGTGGCATTAGTGGACACTTTGCAAGTGAGTGTAGGAAGCCAAATTCTGAGAAAAAGAAATTTGAGCAAGTTGATTACAAAAAGAAGTATTTTGATTTGCTCAAACAAAAGGAAAGAGCATTTCTCACTCAAGATGATTGGGCAGCAGATGGGGCAAACGAAGATGATGATGTGGAATATGTCAACCTAGCCCTGATGGCTAATTCTGATGAAAATGAAACTAGTTCATCAAGCAACCAGGTAATTACTATTGATCTCTCTCAGCTCTATAAACATGAATGCAATGAAGCCATAAATGATATGACCAATGAATTATATCATTTGCGTGTTTCCCTTAAATCTCTAGCAAAAGAAAACACTAGCATCAAGGAGAATAATATGTTTTTAAGTGATAGGAATGCTGTGTTAGAGGATCAGGTAATTGAGCTTGAAAAGATAAAACTTAAATGCCTGACTGTTGAGAGTGAACTAGCAGAAGCTGTTAAGAAAGTGGAAATTCTTTCTAAACAGTTAGAAAGTGAGCAAGTGGTAATCAAGGCCTGGAAAACATCTAGGGATGTCAGTGTTCAGATTGCAAAGGTCCAGGAAATTGAATCATTCTGTGAGGATGCCTGGAAGAAAAACAAAAAGAAGTTAGAATTAATTGATGGATTGTCAACGGATGTGGAATCAACGGATGATGAAAGTTATCCGTTGAAGGAAGAAAAGGAGCATCCGTTGAAAGCTCATCAATTAAAACAGGCAATTTCTTTTAAAAATAAAAATCTAAATAAAAAAAATGATTCAACTCTCAAGAACTTTGTCAAAGAAGGAGCTAGCACATCCAGAGATGTTAGTAAGGTGAATATAGGACATATGACTTTAGATCAGCTAAAAGATCGACTTAAGTTGGTTGAGGATAAGAAGGAAACTAAAAGAAAATCTAAAAGAAATGGGAAGGTAGGGATTAATAAACACAACAATTACACACCTGATAGGTATGCTCCTAGAAAAAGCTGTGTGCATTGTAAAAGTGTTAATCACCTATCTGATAATTGCAAATCTGTTAAAAATGCTCCCATGCCTTCAAATCCCTCCATACCTAACATGTCTATGTCATCTCTGCATGCTATGCCTGTTATGTCTCACCAGAATCCCCATGCACATTTTGCAAACATGCCATACATTAACAATCCTTATTTTACTGCATTAAGTATGCCTCAAATGCCATACAGTATGCCTATGTGGAATAACATGCTTGCACAACATATGCCTTATCAAATTCAATCAAATGTGTTAAATGATTCTGTGACTAGCCCTACACTTCAACCAACCACATCTGAGACCAAGGTTGACCCAAAGTTACCGAAGTCAAAAGATGCAGGAGGAATGAAGTCTAGGAAAAAGACTAACAAGGGTGGACCCAAGGAAACTTGGGTACCAAAATCAACTTAATTGATTTTGTTGTATGCAGGGACAAAGAAGGAATCTATGGTACTTGGACAGTGGTTGTTCAAGACACATGACAGGAGATTTCACCCTGCTCACAGAGTTTAAGGAGAGAGCTGGCCCTAGCATAACCTTTGGAGATGACAGCAAAAGATTCACTATGGGATATGGCTTGATTTCAAGAGAAAATGTCATCATTGATGAAGTTGCATTGGTTGATGGTCTCAAACACAATTTATTGAGCATCAGTCAACTATGTGACAGAGGGAATACTGTTTCCTTCAATTCTGAAGCCTGTATTGTCACAAGTAAAAAGGACAATAAAGTGGTTCTAACTGGAGTTAGAAAAGGGAATGTGTACTTAGCTGATTTCAACTCTACAGATGCAGAATCCATTACTTGTCTTCTCAGCAAAGCAAGTCCAGTTGAAAGTTGGCTATGGCACAAGAAGCTGTCCCATTTGAATTTCAAGACAATGAATGATCTAGTCAAAAAGGACTTAGTTAGAGGAATGCCTCTAGTGGAATTCACAAGGGATGGACTGTGTGATGCTTGTCAGAAAGGAAAGCAAAAGAAAGTATCATTCAGTAAGAAGCTTGAATCTGCAATTGATGAACCACTGCAACTTCTACACATGGATCTTTTTGGACCAGTCAATGTATTGTCAATTTCAAGGAAAAGATACTGCCTAGTGATTGTAGATGATTTCTCAAAGTTTTCATGGGTTTATTTTCTTGGATCAAAGGATGAAGCTAGTGAAATCATCATCAATCATATCAAGCAAGTCAACAATCATCCTGATTTCAAAGTAAGGAATATTAGGAGTGACAATGGAACTGAGTTCAAGAATTCAACCATGAAGATGTTCTGTGAAGAAAATGGGATCATGCATGAGTTCTCAGCTCCAAGAACTCCACAACAAAATGGTATGGTGGAAAGGAAGAACAGATCACTAATTGAAGCTGCAAGGACAATGCTTGAGGAGTCAAAACTCCCAACTTATTTTTGGGCTGAGGCTGTTAACTGTGCATGTTACACTCAGAATATTTCTCTAATCAATCAAGCAAAATGCATGACTCCCTATCAATTATTCAAGAGAAGAAAACCAACTTTAAACTTTCTACATGTCTTTGGTTGCAAATGCTACATCTTAAGGAATCAATCTGATCACAAAGGAAAGTTTGATGCAAAGGCTGATGAAGGAATATTTGTTGGTTATTCTGTTGGAAAATCATATAGGGTCTACAATCTAAGAACCAACATTGTCATGGAATCTGTACATGTTGTGTTTGATGATAAAAAGATTGATGGACTAACAGATGAGGGACATCATGAAGGACTCAAATTTGACAATATTGAGATATATTATGATGATAGTGAAGATGAGAATGATGAAGAAGGCATCTCAAGAAGAAACCAGAGTCTGCCTTTGGATAATGCACAGAATGCTGCATCCGTTGAAAGTCATAATTCAGCTTCCGTTGAAAGAAGCAATGTAGCATCCGTTGAAAGACAAAGTGCATCATCCGTTGAAGTTCATGACGAAGCATCCGTTGATCACAGTCTGTCAACGGATAATCAATTCACCTCATCAGTTGATAGAACTCCCAATTCCTTTGAAAGGATCAGCAACTCAGGGGGAGTTTCAACAAATCAACATTCTATCTCACATCATGACAATACTGAGGCAACCTCATCAAGGGCTAATCTACCACCTCAAAGGAAATGGACCAAGAATCACCCTTTTGAACTGATCATTGGTGATGCTACATCAAAAGTACAAACTAGAAGGGCTACTCAAGATGAATGTCTGTATAGTAGCTTTCTATCACAGGAGGAACCTAAGCGAGTGGAAGAAGCTCTTTTGGATCCAGATTGGATTTTAGCAATGCAAGAGGAGCTAAACCAATTTGAGAGGAACAAAGTATGGAAGCTGGTACCCAAGCCAAAGAACAAGAGTTCTATTGACTCAAAATGGGTATTCAGAAACAAGATGGATGAAAATGGCATTGTCATAAGGAATAAAGCCAGATTGGTTGCTAAAGGCTACTCTCAACAAGAGGGAATAGATTTTGATGAAACATTTGCTCCAGTTGCCAGACTTGAAGCCATCAGAATCTTTCTAGCCTATAAAGCTAATGCCAATTTCAAAGTCTATCAGATGGATGTCAAGAGTGCATTTCTAAATGGAGAATTGGAAGAAGAAGTTTATGTAAGCCAACCTCCGGGTTTTAAAGATCCAAATTTTCCAGACCATGTGTATTATTTGTTGAAAGCACTATATGGACTAAAGCAAGCACCTAGAGCCTGGTATGAGACTTTATCAAAGTTCCTTCTAGATAATCACTTCACAAGAGGTACTGTTGACAAAACTCTCTTCTTTAGAAATGTTAATGGCTCTAAGATACTTGTACAAATTTATGTAGATGATATTATATTTGGATCTACAGATGATAAACTTTGTAAAAAGTTTGCTAAATTAATGCAAAGTAAATATGAAATGAGCATGATGGGAGAGCTAACTTACTTTCTTGGTTTACAAGTTAAACAAGTTAGTGGTGGAATTTTCATTAGTCAAACTAAATATATTTATGATCTTTTAAAGAAGTTTGACTTAATGGATTGTTCACCTGCAAAAACTCCCATGGCCACTGCCACTAAGCTTGAATTAAACAAGGCTGAAAAGTCTGTGGATATTACAAGTTATAGAGGCATGGTTGGCTCACTTTTATATTTAACTGCTAGTAGACCTGATATTATGTTTTCTACTTGTCTCTGTGCTAGATTTCAAGCTGACCCTAAAGAATCGCACTTAGTGGCTATTAAAAGAATTTTCAGATATCTCAAGGGGACTCCAAATCTAGGAATTTGGTACCCTAGAGAGTCTGGTTTTGATCTAATTAGCTACTCAGATGCAGATTATGCAGGTTGCAAAATAGACAGGAAAAGCACAACAGGCACCTGTCAATTTCTAGGGAACAAGCTTGTATCATGGTTCAGCAAGAAGCAGAATTTTGTTTCCACATCAACAGCTGAAGCTGAGTACATTGCAGCTGGTAGTTGATGTGCACAAATACTATGGATGAGGAACCAGTTATTTGACTATGGTATAACTGTTGACAAAATTCCAATATTTTGTGACAACACAAGTGCCATTGCCATTACTGAAAATCCAGTGCAGCACTCAAGAACCAAGCACATTGATATCAAGTACCACTTCATTAGAGAACATGTGATGAAAGGTACAGTGGAACTTCATTTTGTTCCAAGTGAAAAGCAGATTGCAGACATATTTACCAAGCCACTTGATGAATCAACATTCACAAGATTAGTAAGTGAGTTAGGTATGCTTAACTATTCATAATCTATGTCATCTATGTAATCTGTCTTGTAGCCTGAAATGAATTTACTGCAAGAACAAAGTTGGCTTTAATCAAGACTTATCCTATCAACGGATATTCCCTATCTGTTGAAAGCCAAAATTGTTCTATCAACGGATATTCGTCATCCGTTGAAAGACAAATACATTTCTGGTAATTTTATCCTTCAACGGATAAAATGGTGTTGTTCATCAACGGATAACTATTTACCTTATCCGTTGATGTGTCACGTCAGTGGGTCACAGCCGTTGATTCTTTTACTCAACCGTTGATACAGATATACAGTGTTGTATGTATTTGTATTTACGGTAGTTTTCAGAATTTCTACAGTTTTATTTATTCTTGAACGGCTGTCACTTACTTAAAAGTATCATTTAATTATTTTATTTATGTTTTAATTCAAGAAAGTATAAAAGCCCAATTGAATTCTTATTTTCACTTTACGCTTTCTTGCAATTATCATTCTCTTTCTCTCTCAATTCTCAAGTTTTTCTCTGCAACCTCTACTCACAACAATGGCACCAGTAGTCAAAATTATGTCTCAAACAGGATTTGTTTATGAAAAGAATAATTTCATAGTCTTGGTTGAAAAGAATGAAGCCCATTCTGATTATCACAAGATGATGGACTTCATCAAGAACTGCAAACTGAGCTATGCAATGCTGGAAGCCCCAACCATCTACTGTGAAGTGATTGAGGAAATTTGGACAACTGCAGAGTTCAACTCCACAGATATGACTATTGCCTTCTCTCTCAAAGGTAAGGACTATTGCATTAATTGTGATGATATACAATCTTGCTTTAAGTTGCCTGAGAATAATGCCATGACACCACATACTGATAAAGATGTCTCTCCAATGCTAGATTCCATAGGCTATGCTTTTGATTCTGCTAGTTTAGGTAGTATTAGAAGGAAAGGCCTTAGGAAAGAATGGAGTTTTCTTGGAGATGCCTTTATTAAGGTTTTCTCTGGGAAGATTAGCAATTTTGATGCTATCACTTCATCTCTTGTTAATATGCTCTATATGCTAGTTTCTGATAGGTACTTTAATTTTAGCAACTGTGTTATGCTAGAATTAGGTTCCAGATTAGGCAACAAAGCTAATAGACCACATAACATCTACTTTGCTAGATTCTTTATGTTATTGGCTAACCATGTTGCTGAAGGTTTAGTTATATCCAATGAGAATAATAAATTCAAATGCTGGGCACAAGAGAAAAGGGTCCTTGCAGACCTTTTGAGAATGAACCTCAACAGCCAGGTGCCATTGGTATACTTGCCAATCATGAATACACCACAGGTAAGTGAGGTAAATGTTTCTATAACTCCTACTATTTCCAACCCCAATGTTTCTTTGCCTTCTAGTGTGGCTATGGAACCTGTGTCTTTGTCCAAACAGGCTCCTACCAAAGCCACCAAATCTAAAGTTTCCAAAGTCAAGTCAAAGAAACCTACCTCTATTGTTTCTCAAAAGACAACAGTTGTAACAACTACCATAAACCCTGAAGGGAGTGAACAGGGTGTGAGTGGTGAGGGGAGGGGTGAACATCAAAAAGCCCCCCAGGATAAGGTGGGAGAGGTGAGTGGTACCCAAACCAGCCAAGCCACAGTCTCTCAAAAGACTGTGGTGGTTCAAAAGGAGTCCAACACATCCCTAGTTGCATCCTCCCAAATGGTTGTAACTATTGAAAATAGTCCCCAACCAGGGACACAGAACAAAAGAGGGAGGGACACTGAAGCCACACATTCACCATTTAAAGCCTTTTCAAGGAAGAAGAAGGCCAAGACCCTAGTTTCCACACAAGGGACACACACAGCACAGATACATCCACCTGTATCTGTGCCTTCTCAAATTCAGATTGATGTGATTCCAGCAAATGTGGAATCACAGCCCCATTCTCTCAATATTGAAACACACCATTCATCAAACTCTCCAACACCCTCTCTGGATGTGGATATGATATTCACATCAATTCCTGATTCTCCCTCATTATAACTCAGGGAGGAGCCCCACTCAAAACCTGGTGATCATCATCTTTTAGATGATTTGTTGGATCATCAGCCAATTCTTTCAGATGTAGTTGCAGAATCTGTGTCACCACACTTAAAATCAATCCACACAGATTCAACAATTATGTCACTTTCTATATCTACATTTTTTCCTTCTTCAACGGATATCTCTCATCCGTTGACAAGTGGTTGTTCTTCAACGGATAAGCTTAACAACAGTTATCCGTTGATACCATCAGTTTCCACTTCAACGGATACTCCCTATCCGTTGATGGCCTCTACACACTTAACAGAAACAATTCCAACTGTAGAGGACATGGCAACTGTACAATCACTTTTAGGCTTGAGGGAATGGAGTGATTTTTTGAGTGAGAGGCTGGGTTGCTCCCAGGCAAAAGGAGAGGTTGAGAGTCACCAAATGCATGCTATTTCTTCCAGCATGGCAAAAGTAAGTGAGAGGAGTGCCACCTTAGAAGGTGAAGGTGAGGGTGTGAGGGTGTGTGTGAGCCAGGGGGAGCCCTTGATGCAAGAACAGAGAGAAATTGAGAGAAAGGCAGGTACAGAAGCTATAAGGGTGGATCCAGCCATTGCTAGTGAGTTAATGAAAGTGGATGATGCAGATAAGGAAAGATAATTTCAGCAACATTACAAAGCCGTCATTGATAACATTTCCTTGTATGCTGACACTTTTACTCACCCTGTTTCAGCCTTTCAATTTTTGGATGCTCAGGGCAATGTGGAGGCAGAACAGACAATACGCATTGTACACACTTCAGAATCTCTTCTCAGAGACAAAGCTGCTGTCAACAGGCTGCCTTCTCAAGCTGGTGAGCCATCTGAAGAATTTGGAGTAAATTCTAATGATGATGACTCTAATTCTTTGAATGAGAGCATGAACTTAGGGGGAGTAGAAGGCCCAAGTTCTGCTCCTGCTCTTCCTGAATGGGCACTGGCCAAATCACCAACACCAGGAGAATTTGGTGTCACTTTGGTCAAACAAGTCATGACAATTCAGAAGGCCTTTCAGGAGACTCAAGATGCTGGTACCAAGGCAATTCTTCAAGCTCATCTGGAATCTCTGCATCTCTTGCAGTTGCAGCATTACCAGCAAAATCTAAGTGTGGATGAGCTCAAGCAGGACATTGCAGATCTGAAATCCTACAATGCTGAGAAATTGGATTCAGTTATACCCTATGGTACTATGCAAGATTTGTTGGGGAGACTGAGGAAAGCATCTGATGCTGACAAGAGGCTGTCCAGATTGGAAGATAGGGTTCAAATCATTGAAGACTCTATGGTCACCATTCTTCAGAATCAACAAACTCAAACAAATCTACTCATGCAGCTGGAAAAAGCACAAGGCTTGACCCCTACCCTTGATGATAACAAAAAGGGGGAGAATAAAGGGGAAGGGGAAGGAGAGCCATCTACAACAGTTCAGATTTCTCAAGTGCTAGTTCCTGTCATCACAACTTCTCCACCAATTCAAGTCAAAGGAAAGCTAGATGGAATTGATCTAATCCAGATAGCAGCAGCTGAATTGCAAGTCAAAGAGCAAAGGAAGAAGATTGATGAAAAGATGCAACTAATATTTGGTTCTACAACTTCTCAATCACAATCTGTGAAGCATAGCACAAAAGTGGAATCAATTATTATGGAACTCAAGCCAGTAGGGAGGCATAAGGATGGATAAACTTCTTCCAAAGATCTGCAACCTATGGTTCTCAAGCCCAACAACAGCTTCAACAAGGACTCTACAAAGAACCCTCTAAGCCTTGCTCAAATGAAAGGAGTGGATTTTCCTCTTCCAAAGCCTGATGAAGACAAGCTTTTGGGTAGAAGTATCATAAAGCTCAAAGAGAACATGGATGAGGCTGTAAGGAGGAACATGGATGTTATCTTTAGAGAGGGAAAGAGCATCTATGTGATGCAAGGACATCCCAAATTCTCAATAGCCAAGAGGGAAGAAACCAAGAGGTTGAAGGAAGAAGCCAAACAGCTAAAGGCTAACAAAAGAGCACAAGCAAAGCTTGAAAAACAGCTGAAGTTAAGTCAGGCTGAAGAACAGAAAGAAATTGAAGACAAAGGTGAAGATAGAGCTATGGGGGACATGGTTGGTACTGAGATGGAGGAAAGAAGTAAGGAAGAATGGCAGAAAGGGAATAGAAAGAAGGTCAATGCTAAGAGAAAGATGGTAGATGAGACTGAAGAAAACCAATCAATATCCAAACCACTACCCTCTATTCCTGAACCCATTGTGCCTGACCCCTTCATAAACATTCATGGTGAACCAATCATTCCTAAGGAGGAACCAATTGATTGGGACACCATCAAATTGCCCACCTTCTTAACCTCTTTTACACCATCAAAGAAGCAGAAAAGAAGAATCAAATCAACACCCTCTAAAGCCTCAATCAAATTCACACAGAAGCCTAAGCCTAAACCTCAAACCTCTAAAGATGATTATGTTCACATCTGTAACGTAAAAGAATTTTCAGACATTGAACTCTATCTAGATGAGCTGGAGGATGTAAGGGGAATAGCTGCCTACAGACAGCTACCAGAAAGACTAGTGTTCAAATACAAAAGAGTTGGGGAAAGAACATGGCCTCTTCACAGAATTCTGAATGAAGGCTACTCTACCTTGATTAGAGTCTACTCAGCCATACAAAAGGATTCTGGCTTTACTAGGACTGCCAGGACTGAGATTCTCAACAAGATTGCCAATATAAGGAAAACTTGGAGGGAGCCCAATGCCTTGCCTAGAACTTTACTCATTCAAGAGAGAGGTATTACAATTCACAAATCACCTCATTGGTTGATGGAGTTCAGAGACAACAAAGGAGTCAGAAGATTTTTCAGAATTGAAGATCAGCTAAAGATTGCCAGTAATGAAACTCTCAAGGATATGAAGTCTAAGTTAGATATCAATGAAGAAGATGAAGCTGAATTCTACAGACAACTTCAACTTCAAATAGAGGAGAATGACAGGAGGCTAGGAAAGAAAACCAGGGATCAAAGGAAAAGAAAGTAATTTTCTCAGGCTAAAGGAGCACCCTTGGAAACAATGTATTTCTTCAATTTCATCTCAGCATATACACTTTTGTAGCACTTTTGAATTTCTGCTTTGTTACAGTTTATATATTTGTTAAGTGTTTTGTTATCATCAAGCTAAACCCAAATTTATGCCTACAGTTCTAGTAGACATAAATAGGGGGAGATTGTTAGGAATATGTGTATTAGTTTGATGATAAGTTAAGCAAAACACTTAAGTAGAAATCTAGTGTTTGTAGCCTCAACGGATAAGACAATCTTGGCTATCCGTTGAAGGAGTAGCCTTACTTAGCAATAAGTTTGGTATTGTAGCACATTTCACTCTCTGGTTTCAAGCTGTAATTCTTA
>NW_027418649.1:0-64222 GCF_009905375.1 Apium graveolens
GATACAAAAAGTGAGAAACATTTGTAAGCAGAATTATTAGCATTTCTCTGTATTCTGAGTAGTTCATATTTGTAAGCAGTTGTAAGCATTCTTGCACACAGAGTTCTCTCGATATAATATATATCTCTAGTGGAATTGTTTAAAGCCACCAGAAAGTTTTTAAAGACTTGTTTTTAATTACTCGTGTTTGGTTCACTTAAGTTTTTATTCCGCATTGTGCTAATCAATACACTTATATATATTCGAGTTTGAACATTTTTATTTTAAGAAAAAGGTTCAAGAATTCCATTTAACCCCCCTTCTGTAATTCTTGCTATATTGTTAAAGGACTAACAAATACAAAGCAAAAAACTTATAACAACCATTTCCCTGGTTGAAATTAATCTAATTCGGTTCAATAGCAAGGTAAATACTATTTGGACAGTAGTAAGTCAAATTTAAAATCCAACAGAGATATGTGAGATACGGTGGGTACAATTTTGAAAGTTTACCTTGTCATCTTCGGGTTTACCAACAATATTAAGATCCGCAGAATACATCTCAGATGAGAAGCATTGTGGGGTATCCAAATGTATAGACAAGCTTCAAAGTCGGGCATCCACAGTAAACCATGCACGAATACTAACCTAAAAGTCAACATTAACAAATTTCTTCCTTTTAAAAAAACACAACATAACAACCAGCTCTCGCCATCTCAAAAAGCTCTTCGTTTTTCTTTTCAAAAGAGACCTGAAATGGACATAATAAAAATTATATATCAGGCATCTGAAAAAGTATTGACCTTGGAAAAAAGAATATGCAATCAGAAGAATAAAGTAATATTTACAAATCACAACCACATGTAAACAGAACATATCGGACTAAAAACATTGTTTCCATACATAAGACTATATCAAGTGAGGGCATATTAAAAACCTCTCCATAGTCTTCAATAACAACCTCCCTGGTGATTTCCCATAGCTTCATTGAACCAACAGTATCCTACAAAAAATATTTCAGACTGAAGTCGCTAAATAACATCGACAATGCAGATGTAACCCTCTGGACAGAGCCTACAACGAAGTCAAGAAATAATATACAATAATTATACAAGGTGCAAGTTAGATAGCATTTAAATAGACACTAATTCATTATACATTTAAAATTAAGCAATAACTTTAACTTAAAAGAAGTCACAAAAGACAACTAAACTTGACCCAATAAGTGTGATTGCAAGAAATTTAGTGAATATGTTAAAGTTGAAAACGGTTAAACTGATGCACGAACAATTGCTCAGAAAATAAGAAATAATTAATTTTTGGTAGCTGAGATATAGATAGAGAAAGTAAATGTCATCTAAGTATGGAGATATAAATACTTCGTGATACTGAGTATGAAGTGGAAGAGAGGAGATTCTTTTGTAGCAAAAGAAAATGTTCATCAAAGGTTAGGCCCTCAAACTTGGCTAACTTGAGTTAGGTTAACCACGAGAATTAATTTGTTCAATGTAAATACTGAATTTGGAAAAATAACTAATCTATATTTTTACAGATATTGTACATTCACTCATCTCTCAGGATTATTTAAGCATAGTCTTTAATTGTTTATAAGACATTTTGGTACTGTAGTTCACCATCACTGGTATTGTATCTGAAAAAGTGGCCGACTCCAGTGGTTTTAACCCCCAAGAAAAGTAAAGTAAAACAAAAAGAAGAAATTGTAAAAGCAACTGAAATTGTGAATGATACATGTTCCTGGTCAGACTTGTAAGATCATCAAAATGAATCTATAAGTATGACATATTGACACCCCTCACATGGTCCAGGAAGTAAAGAAATTGATAGACAAATTTTAATGCAAAACATTCGGTGTCAAGTGTTTATAAATAGATTATATGGAAACACACACACACATCCCCAAGAGTGTAATCTGAGTTTTACAGCTTTAGCTTTTTAACTCTGATTCAAGTTTTTTGGTTATTGCTGTTATTAGTGTAACATGTCTTGTTTTACTAAATAAATTGATTCTCTACTATTTTACTAAATAAATACAAATGTTAGTTCTAATTTGAGATGACCATGCTAACACTGTACTCACCAATTAATTAGATAGAAATTATACAGTGGAAAACCACCTACAACTAATCTAGCAGTGTCTTAAGTTTTGAGTTACAAGTTGAACATAAAGAGATTAATAGCCAACTTTTATCTTTGTGAAATATATGATGAAGCTGTACAATGCTTAAGTCACTTGCTTTCTCATAGGTTTCTGGACTCCTGGAATTATTTCCTTTCTGAATAATTTATTATAAAACTGTCTAAATGTAGGGGTCATGCAAAAGAAAGGACATTTTACAATTTTTTTACTTTTTGACAATTTGTACTTATTTATATATTGTGTCTTCAAACATATTAGATTAATTTAGCCATTATCATACTGTAATTATAAAACTTGCCATTATCATATTGTAATTATAATGCATAAACTTAGCCATTATTTCCTTTTTCTTGATCCTTGATTCAAAAAAAAACAAATAAATACCCTGTAGTAAACTATAATCCACATATACAGCTAACACATTTAATTTATAATTATTATTTTTCCATGTGTTTTTTTTAAAATAGTAGCAATTTTTAAAATTGTAATGGTCGGCTTTGCTTGTTGATATGTTGTTCTAGCTTTCTGGATTTTTTCCTTAACATTTAGTTGCAATGAAATGCTTTTATTTGGGACTGTTTTCATGCATGTGTTATATGTTTATGGTCATCAATTGCTAAATTCTCCTGCTATATAGAAAACAAGGAAGTGGTTCATGATTACAGTGTTAGTTTCCGTGTTTCCATTGCCTGATTTCTTTTCTTTTGTGTGTGTGTTAAAGGTGTATTTAATAATTTTAAGGACAGAGATAGATACTACAGATTAAAGTTTCTAGTACATTTATAGTGCAAAGTGATTATGTTTGAACACACATTTGTCCAGGCATGAACATGATAATAGTTTAGTAGTTTAATCACCTATAGTCATTTACCCCTGCAAAGAGAAACTTATAACTTTATGAATCATATATTATTATATTATTTAATTTTAAACTCAATATGGTTTGTAGGTATGGACAAAGCTAGTGAAACCCAAACTCAAGTTAGTGAGAGTCAAAGTCAAGGTAGCGAAACTCAAAAAAAGAAAAAAGTATTGTGGAGGTGTGAACTTATAACTAAAACATTTCTGGAAGCATGCATTGAGGAAGTTATAGCTAGTGGCAGGCTAGGTAGTAACCTTAAGCCGCATTCATGGTTAAAAGCGAGAAAAATTCTTAAGAAAACCCACAACTTTGAGGTTGACGCTAGACAGATGAGAAACCGATATGATTACCTAAGATCCCGATATGTTGCTTGGTGTCGACTCAAATCCAAAACTGGGAATCATTATGATCCGACAACTAATACATTCAACTTCTCAGAAGAAGAATGGGATCAACTTAAAAAGGTGACTTTTTAATTCATATTCAATCAAATTAAAAACCACATCATAAATGAAATTTACCTATTTTGTTGTCCACAGGGAAATAAGATCGTGGACACATTAAAAACCACATATTTGAGCTATCCTGAACTTTGCACTCAACTTTATGATGGAACTGCTGCCACGGGAGTTAGTGGATGGGGGCCTAGCTCTAAGAAGAACATGACTATTGATCTAAATGATGACATAGAGATTCCAATAATCGAAGAAAGTCAGTCAAATACTCTGAATCCAATTATCCACGAAAATCTAAAGAAAAAAGCTAAAATATCACCAAAACTTGCAAAAACTACAAAGTTTGAAGATGAGATGACCAATGCACTAAAATTGATGGTTCAGACCAATAGTGGACCATCACTTAAAGAATGTAAAGAGAAATTGAATAGTCTTGGCTGGGGAGCAACAAATCCCTTGCATCGAAAGGCTCTTGGGATTTTTTGTGAGAGTGCAAAGTATAGAGAACAATGGATGCTTCTTGATGCAGAGGAGAATGAGCATTGGGTTAAAATGGTTTCAACTAAATTAGGATTTGATATTTAGTTTTTCATCTAGTTCTATTCATTTCCTACTTTTTTAAAGTTTCGTATTTGATTTGGCTTAGGACTTGATCTTTCTTCAGCTTTGTTGAACTTAGAAATTGGTTTGGTTTCAAATTTTGTACTTTTCAATTATAATGCATATTTAATGGTTTTACTAACGCTTTTTTAGTTGTTATGATTTTTTATTAGTTTATTTCTATCTGTTTATAATTTGAAAGTACTTTACAGGGTGATAATGGAAATTCAGGATCAGTTACTATGCTTGATGATGATGTATTGTTATCTGAGAAAACTTCGTCCAAAAAATATGCCAAGAATAAGAGATAATAATTCAGCATTGCCCGGATTTGCTTATACATTAGAGTTGTTGGAAGGTTCTAACACTCAATGTCAAGAAATGATGCGTCTTTCTCGTGTTGCATATATTCAACTTTATAAACACTTTAAACAACGTGGTTGGCTGGAAGATAGTCGATATTCAACAGTTGAAGAAAAAATGGCTATATTTTTACATGTTATAAGCCATAATGATCGTTTTATAAAGGTGAAACGTAGGTTCAGCATTCTACACAAACAATATACAAATATTTTCATGAGGTCTTGGATGGGATGATGGAGTTTGGCAAAAGAAATGATAGTTCCTACAACATCCATTCAAAACTCAAATATTTCAAGGAGACACAAAGAGCTGCTAAAAATATTTCCTGTAAGTAATGAAATTTTTTGCAGTATAATTCTTATTAATTAACATGTCGATGTAATACTAACATTCTTTAATATGTTTTCACATTTTTATTATTGGGCTACAGGGAGCAATTGGTGCACTTGATGGTACACTTGTTCATGTTGTTATTCCAGTTGGCCAACAAGCTCGATATAGAAGACGAGGAAGAGGCGAGTGTTACCAAAATGTTTTAGGTATATGTAATTTTAAATTGATATTTACATTTGTCTGGGCTGGATGGGAGGGAGTAGCACATGATTCAAGAATATTGACAGAGGTCGCCCTCGATCCTGATTCCGGATTTCCGGTTCCTCCACCAAGTAGGTATCTCTTACTATTTTTAAACGAGAATACTTTAATAGGGTAAAGTAAAGAATAATTTTTCTAATTTTGTATTGTAGATATATATTATCTTTGTGATGCAGCATATACGAACACCCGTGGTTATTTAACCCCGTACCGTAACACAAGATATTGGTTAGCAGATTTGATCGTCACCGTGCCTTAACTAAGGAGGAAAAATTTAATCATGTCCACGCAAAATTAAGAAATGTTATCGAGCGTGCTTATGGTGTGCTAAAAGAAAGATTTCCAATCTTGAAACAGATGGCTCCTTATTCATTTTCTACGTAATGAGATATTGTGATTTCTTATATTGTTGTTCATAATTTCATAAGAAAAAAGAAATTAGCAGATGAATTGTTTGATTATTACGATCAAACCAGTGATGGAAAAAAAAATGACGAAGATTTGGAGGCACCAATAAATGAAACACAATGGGAATCTCAAGCCACTCAATACATGAATGATCTTCGAGATCATATTGCTTTGAATTTGTGAAAGTATTCTTAATAATTTTATAATTCTCTATTGATTGTGTTTTGTAATAAAATTTATTAATGACATAAACATTCTCTTCTATTATTATTATCAAAAATATCTTGCTAAAATAATTGTTAAACAAATTATACAAATAGCAAGTTAATATAGAAAATTATCATCATCCAGATAATTTAGAAATTTTTTTAACAAACAGCATCATCCGTTCAGATTAAGATCAGATTTTCTTATTATCTCTTCGTCCAGATCATCCAGAAAATTTCTGTCATTCAGAAAATGTCATTCAGATTTAACAAATGACCCCTAAGATCAAAAACTAAATGACTTATAGCCCAACCCATATCCTAAAAGTCAAAAATTTACAAATAGCACGAAAGGCAGTTTCCATATCCAGTATTAGTGCATGATGCATAAAAATAGTGTATGTTGCTTAATGCATAATATATTAAAATAGTAGCGTGATAGTTTCGAGAAGACACCTTAGCTCATTTTATGCATATCGTACTTACCTTTAAATAAATATATTTGATCGTATACAATGATACATAAAAATACTAAAAACTTAGCTAACATAGATTTGAGCATACAATTTGAAATTGTACATTGGCCAATGATTTTATTCACTTAGAGCCTTAAATTTTCCATAAAATCTACATTATTCGAATATTAGTTGTGCACAATAATTGCCCGCATAGATACGTCTGATGGCTATGGATCTCTTTGTACATTCCATTACATTATTTTGGTTAAAAATGTTCAAAGGCTTCCTCTGCCAATTGCAAATACCAATGCATCCATAGATCCTTCTCAATCCAAGACACCTAGAAACCTATTTCTTGGATTGATTAAAATCTCCCCATCAGTATCCTTCGGCACTTGGACCAATCTATCGTCCAATGCTTCACTAGTATGTTCATTTAGTAATTTTTGGTGCAGGCAAGCAGTAAATCCAATTCTTTTCACAGTAATTGGTGGCGAACAAAGGAACCTTGTTCATTTAAAAATAACAATTGTGCAGTATAGTTGTCAAATGACTTATCTTACTATATTGTACCAAAATTATAAATTTGAAATTTACTCAACGGAAACGGTAAGATATATTTCAATTCACAATTGTATGACGAGCTACTACTATAATTATTGCCACTTTTTAATGATATCTTTTACGAAGACAACTTATACCCAAAATTATCATCCTCTTTACACGAAAAACCAGCCAACGCAATTCTTGTGTCTAAAATTTTTAATTCAATAATAAGGAACAGATTACATAAGACAAACAGTAGTCAGGTCCCAATGAAACCCAGACTGAAAAGGAAACCGACCAAACATATTGAACACAACCCCAGAGAAATCCAAGAAAAATTGAAGTGAATTCGGTTTGGTATTTGCAACAATCTCATCTTCCATCATGACTTCAACTGTTATCAATTTGTCTTACTTATTAAAATATCTGATACACTTACTGGTTGTTAATTTCTTGTTCTCCTAAATTCTCTCCACGTCCTAATTCTTACAATTGTGATGTTAGTAATGATCTTCATACAGAAGCTACGATTGTATATTTGTTGTGTGCATCTGTTGTGTTTTGGTCGTTAACTTATAGTTAGTTAGCTAAAAAATTACCATAATATAGCATCTCAAACTATAGATCTTTTGTTCTATATTTAACTATTATCATAAAATCAATGCACCAATGTCTTGTTATATGACCTAATTAAAATTACATAAATCATCATTTATTAACCCAATCCATGTCATATAGTTTAAATCACGATTGTGATTTTCAATTTGTTCCTCGTTCCTAAACATTAAAAAAATTGATTTTGGTTGGGGTTTTTATGTTGGTTTAACTTTGTTTAATAGAGACTCTCTCACACGCTTTATGTTTCTCTGATGTGATGGTATTGGATTGTCAAGTAAAATTCTTATGTTTGGTTTATTGGTATTATCATCCTTTTTTATTTCTTGTGTTTACAATGGGATAGGCATAGGTAGATGTGTACCTTTTTTCATGTGTATGATAGAGTAGTCTTAAGTAAATATGTACACCTTTTCAGTATTTCTCATCTCTGTATTACACCCCAATCCATCATATAATCAAATTCTCATAAATTCAACAATTACTGAATCATTACTAAAAAATTGAACATATAATTCGAACAAGGGCATAAATAGGGTATGTGTAATGTATGCCCACATTATTGTGGAGTTTTTTTTTTGTATATGCAGGGGGTTCATTGTAATTAATAAGTAGAAGCCAATGAAAATTTACCAACTCATATTTTATCTTGTGTCATATGAAACCGCAAAAAATAGGCCGTCAAGGTCAAGACGTATGAACACATATAATTCTAATAAAATTCGAATATTTAGGAATTTGTACCATTTACTAGATGAAAATCTACAGTATACACACAAATAACCAACAACTGAAATATTGAATTGTATAGTACTTGTTGACTTCCTCAAAGTATCACAACTCTAGAATCCTTCCATAGAGACAGTCGCGTAATTTCCGGTCAAAAGTTGAATATATTGGCTAAAGCAGATATTTTATACATCATATTGGACATTTCCGATCCGTAATGAAAAAATGGTTTCATTATTAACCGTTAATAAACTTAAAACTCATTGTAAGGCTGTAACATGTAGGTTCATTGGTCTTCACTATATCACTTCATCCAATTTGAACCAACTTACACTCAAACTTTTTGGAAAAATTCAATTTATACAAAGAAAATTCATCTACAAATTTATTGGGAAATATCAGGAGGTTAGATAGTGTAATGTACAAATCTCGTTGTGTGTCCTCAATAAATTTGACAATTGGATATTTCTGATTTGCAAGAGCTTTAATGACAAATGTAGTATTTTTGTTGTTTTGTCGCATGCCTTTTGAACGAAAATGAATTGGTCAACGTTAAAACAAGGTGATCAAGTACACTTAGTAAATCATTACAACCAATCTAAACACCAAATACAAACATGTACAAAAATTAAGTAGTCAAGATCAAGATGCACAAATACACAAATAATAGTAAAAAATAAAATTTAATATATATATATATAGATATATGTATGTGGGTGTGTTCTAATGAATATGCACACACAAATAATCTACAATTGTATGGATATATCTATACACGCACACACTCAAATAACGACAACTATCTTAAAATTTTATTAGTTTTCATGGGAGCTCCTAAGTCCACAATTTATTCCATCATTCCAAGTTCGGACACAACCATATTATTTTCAAAATTTAATATCGAGAGCATCTTTATTATTTATTATTTTGAATAAAATATCTTTATAGATTATCACTTTATGGGTGAGTTAGGGTAGGTGGCCCAGTAATAGGTAAAATAAATATTTTATCATGACTATTATATTATTGTGATATTTGTGCAGAATTAGTAAAATTACTTGTACAAGAAAGGATGAATATAAGAATTAATGTTCATGTTTGTTTTTTCTTCTTAATTCTTCAAATTGTAATTAACACAAAACAAAGATGTCTTAACCTATTTGTATTATATAAATTAGGATTAGAAACTCTATGAAGGATGGAACAAACATCCTAGCTACTCTATGTAAACTAAATAAATCAGAATTTAGAATAAGTTTGGAAAATAATATAATGAAAAACAGAGAGTGTAAACTAACAATATATATTATAACTTTTTTCTATTAAACAATAATTCAATAAATTACTTAAAATACCCGACTATTTCCAACTTATATTGATAGCTACTATACATAGACTCTAGTTGCTCGTCACGGGTCTAGATTATGATTTTAAAATATGTTGTGGACATCTTCCTTATGTTTGTTAACGGTTAGTGTGTATCTTTAAATTAGAATTCATAGTAGGAAAAAGAGTCCTAGTATTGTGCAGTATTATACTAATTTATAATATTAATCAAAATTTTCTATATATTATTCTGGTTATAAATATTACTTATCATATCTCATTTTATATATATGGGTTGATTTATTACGAGTAACTATGTACTTTAAACATGAGACTGATATTTCAATTTATTTCATATAAAAAATTATTAAGATAATAGACTTGAACAACTTGATTTATATCTCTTGAAAAATACAGGTTTTCATTATTAAACAGTGGTGAAACATTTACCACATGTTACCAAAATTTTAGGGCTTTTGTGTAGGGTTTTCTTCCAAACGATGTTCCTTGGCAAATTTCTGATGTACTGAAGTGCATTGCAAGAAATATTCTCAAATTGATTGGAATGATAAATGCATTTATAGTTTTCTTTTTCATGAAAAAATTATAAAATTTATGAAGAATAAATCATGTTAATATTTTTAAATTATTTTGTTTATATAAAGATTTGGTTGATAATTATTCTACAAGACAAACTTAAATGTAAAGCAGAGAATATATCTTTATCTTTTTACCTTACTAAAAAAAATTCGTGTAATTCTCTTTTTTCTCAAAGAGTCATTCAATTATATAAATTCTAAAATAAACATTTTTCATGATTTAAAAAATGGTACGTATAATGTGTTCCCAGATTAGTCACTATTTCAATTATTTAGATACATGTTAATATTTTCAAATATTGTTTTTTTTCGGATATTTGTTACGTGTCAAAATGCGCTTAATTGCTATCGGAAATTAATTATGTTAACATGGATCTGCATCATTTTGCGTGCACTAGCATATTTTAAAAAAATAATTCGGAGTTTATTTTAAATTCATAAAATATTTTGAGTTCTTAAAAGTTATCAGAACCGACACGTCAAATCCCACAAAATTTGTAGTTTTATGTTTTAAAATCATGGGAATTCCAAATTTATATTATTGCATATTTTGAAAGTTCTTAATTTTTGAGGAACTTTGACATAATTTTTATGATTATTTGAGAAATAATTATTCCCCCGAGTTAATTTTGGGCTAAATATTTTTATTAAGTGGTATAGTTAGACCCCAAATATTTTTAGGACTATTATTATGTAAATATAAATAGATTTTAATTAATTAAAATTCATATATATTTTCGGAAAATAGGAAAAAAAATTGTTTTAAAAATAAGAAAATCCCCTAAAATCAGTTTCTATTGTTCTTGAGTTATTTTCATCACAATGGGAGCCTCGCCAGCCTCGCCAAAATCTGTAGTTTTACCAGAGTGTCTAATATTCTTCGTGACCGAGAATTGTTCCGATTTTCTAACGTAGAGTCGACCTTGTTTTGATCCACAAGAACCAAAGACTATTTCCTAAAAATTGTTTTTGATTTCTGATTTATTAAAAATTCAAGAAATTTGTTTTTAAATCTAATATTTTATTTAATAGTTTAATTTTTTAATAATTAAACTGAATTGTTTTTAAATTCCAGAAATTGTTTGCTTTATTAATTTCAAATTGTAATTTGATTAAATTATTTATAATTTGGTTTAATTATATCTTTATTAATCTAAATGTTTTGATAAAATCTTTAATTAAATGAATTTATTAAAAAATAGTTATACAAAATATATTATTTTCCTCTTCTTAAGTTGTATAGCATTTAAATTCTACCATTTTTTTACCTAAACAAGTGCCTTTATTTAAAAGGATTGTTAAATCACTTCTAATAGAATGTACAAATGTAACACTAGCATAAATGATATTGAGCAATTTTTAATACTGTACTGGAAAGCACCAGATGAGATTACAATAATGTGAGATCAACCTGGAGAAACAGGGATAAACCATTACTGATGAAAATGATTTCCAAGTTTCAACAGGACACTCCTAATAGAAGTTCACCACAGAAACAATAATGTGTTTCTCCAAAAGTCTCAACTTTTAGAGCAATCATCTAATAGTAGAAGAAATTAATACCCCAAAATCCATTCAATCTATGCGATCACTATAATTAGCGTGGTGATTGAATAATACATCAAAAAGATAGAAGAAAATAATTATCAAAATAGTGGAACAAGCAATAGTAAGGCATTAGGATAAGGTAAACTATAATTTAGAAAAAATAGGAAGAAGATGTAGATTAACAGTATAAACACACACACTATGCACACACTATACCCAGATATCTGAACAATACACACGAGTATTTGCAGAGATAAACTTGTTGTTAACTTTGATATATAAGTTAAGTTAATACTACAGACTCGATGCATATATATAATGAAAAAAGAACTACTCCTATAAAACAGGAACAACTCCTATCAGTACTCCACCACCTACACTTACTCAACTGCTCCTACAAAATAGCTAAATAAACCGTGACTTATTCAAAACACAGAAAAATACGTTTTCCAGACACCAATGCAAATAAACAAATAAACCATATATAGTTTAGATTATTTCGAACAAATCTCCCCGTAATCTAAACTCATTTCTGCAAGTTTCTGATTCCAAGTAATTCACGCATCCTTTCGCACTTTATCGTTGTCATAGGTTTAGTTAGCACATATGCTCATTGCTCCACACTTCGAACATGCTTCACAATAATTTCACCACGCTCTACGCATTCCCGAATAAAATGATATCGTATATCAATGTGTTTACTACATCCGTGAAACACAGGATTTTTAGCTAAGTCTATTGCTGATCGGTTGTCAATGTAGATCACCACAGCTCCAGGCTTCATGTCAGTTATTTGTGTTAATAGATTTCATAACCACACTCCTTGACATGTTGCTGCAGTAGCAGCCATGAATTCGGCTTCACAGGAGGACAAAGCAACACATCTTTGCTTCTGGGATACCCATGTAATCAGACTTTTATTTAATAGAAAGCCATCCCACCTGTACTCCTTCGATCCACCACATTGTTACCCATGTCACTGTCTAAGTATCCAGAAAAAAAGTACTTACCTGTCCCCTTTGCATAAATCAGACCATACTCCAGTGTACCTGTGATATATCTTAGGATGCATTTAGCTGCATTGAGATCAAGAATAGTCGGCCTCTCCATAAAGCAACTTACAACACCTAATGAAAAAGCTATATCGGGGCGAGTATGAACCAGATACCTCAAACCTCCTACCATGATTTTCAATTCGTAGAATTAACTGGCTTTCCTTCTCATCATTATCAATCTATACCTTTGGTTCCATAGGAAATTTAGCAGAATTGCAATCCTTCAGTCCAAATTTCTCGAGCAATCTCTGAGCATATGATATTTGCTTTAGCTTCGTGAATCCCTCCTATTGAATTACTTCGATGCCCAAGTAATGAGATAGACTTCCAAGATCACTCATATCAAATATCTCACCCATCTGCTGTTTAAACTTGTTTACATTCTCGATGCTAGTTCCCGTGACCATGATATCATCTACGTATACACCAATAAGTAGCACCTCCTCTCCTTCACTTTTGTATAAACGCGTGCTCTTATGGGCTTTAACAAAACCCTTCTCTCGAGAACCTTGCTAAGTTTTGAGTACCAATGCTCTCGGTGCTTGCTTAAGCCGTACAGAGCTTTCACCAGTCTATACACCATCTGCTCTTTTCCTTCTTTAATGAACCCTTCTGGTTGTGTCACATACACCGTCTCCTCCAATCGCCATTGAGGAAAGCAGACTTGACATCTAAATGATCTACTACCCAACCATTCTTTGATGTTAAAGCTAGTAGAAGCCTTACTGTTTCCAGCCTAGTTACTGGTGCGAAAACTTCGTCAAAATCTACTCCCTGCCAGTTGAGCATACCCCTTTGCGACCACCCTCGCTTTGTACTTCACGATTTCACCCTTTGTGTTCCGCTTAATTTTATACACCCACTTCAAACCAATTGGCTTTTGTCCTGGTGAAAATTCCACTAGCTCCCACGTCTTAGTTTTTCAATAGCATCAATCTCGTACTTCATTGCCAACTCCCATTCTTTATCTTTCGCTGCTTGTTTGTAATCTGTAGGTTCTTCAATTCCCAGCAACAATAGATCATCTTCGAGGTCAATTTCATGTGTTTCATTATAAATCTCATCAAGTAAATGAAATTTAATGGGTTGATTGCAGTCAGCTGATGGTGTACTAATTTCATCAGTATTTGAGTTTAATGGACTGATACTTGATGGACTGTTACTCATTGTTGCACCACTTTCACCGTTCCCCTCCGTTTCGTTACTAGAGATGCTGGCACCATTCCCTACTATTCCATTACCAGAGAAGCTTGAGACTTCACTTAATTCTTCGGTAACCCCTGTTACATTTTCAACAGCCACCAAAAAGGTTCCACCCAATTGTTCACCTTCTTTTCCTTTATTTTCCCACTGCCAAACTCTATTTTCTTCGAACACAACATCATGTCTCACTAGTATCTTTCCACTAATTGGATCATACAACCATGAAGCCTTAGTCCTGGGTTCTCTACCAAGGTAAATAACCATTTTACTTCGGTCCTCTAATTTCGTTGTATGCCCACTTTGTACTTTCATATGAGCGACACACCCAAAAACTCGAATGTATGACACATCAGGCTTCTCTCCTGTCCATGCTTCGCGAGGAGTTTTCCCTGTCAGAGCTCTTGTAGGTAATCTGTTCAGCACATATATCGTGTGCCTTACAGCTTCCCGCCACAATGTTAAAGGCAGTCTCATCTTCCTTTAAAAAACTGCGTGCCATAGCTACAACGGTTCGATTTCTGCGCTCTACAACCCCGTTTTGTTGGGTGTGTAGGGTGCAGTAAAATATCGTATAATGTCCATGTCCTCACAAAATTATTTGAATTGGTTAGAGCAAAATTGCGCTCCTCTATCGGTTCTTAGTACCTTGATCTTGTTTTCCTTTTCTTTCTCAATCATCAATCTAAATTTTTTGAACGCTTCTAAGACTTTGTCTTTGCTTCTTAGCATATAGGTCCACATCATTCTACTAAAATCATTAACAAGAAGTAGAAAATACTTGTTACCTCCCAATGTGGCTGGAGTAATTGGTCCACAAAGATCTCCATGGATCAATTCCAATGGTTTCTTTTCATGAAAAGTTTTCCTTGCTCGGAAACAATCCCCTTGCCTGCTTCGACATCAAACAGCCGGTACACATCTCCTTTGGATTCAATAATTTAGGTATCCCATATGCCATGTTATTTTGAGACATTAGTTTGATTGCCTGAAAATTCACATGGCCAAGACGTAAGTGCCATAACCACTGTGGATCTTTCAATTTTGACAGCATGCAACTACCTTTGCTTGATTCCATTATAATCTTGTAAAGCCGATTTGCAGATCTTCTAACCTTCATGAGCAGCCTTTCCCTTTTAATATGAACCAACGAACCATCCCCAAATTTCACTTGACATGTGATACTTTCATCCAACTCCTTGAATTTCGATCGTAACCCCGTCATATGGTTACTAGCTCCGTTATCCAAATAAAACAAGTTGGATTCAGTTTGCATCTCAGAATCTTTGCTTAACTTTGGTCGAACATCTTTCTCATTCAACAAGAGTGTTCGCTCTTCCACTTTTTCTTGTTTCACCATAAGCAAAGCAGGTTCATTATCATGGATTTGTGATAAGTTCACCTCTTGATATGTCTCCCAACCTCATCGTGGTTACGACAATTGTAGCAAAATGTCCATAGTTGTGACAATTAAAACATTTTACCTTACTTGTTTCTCTCACACCATGAATCCCTGAGACCCTCCTCGAAATTTCTTGTTTTGTGAACTGTCAGTTCCTCCTGTACTTGTTCTCTTTAACCATTCCTCCTTAGTTAACAATAGTTGCCCTCCATTTGTTTCTCGTTTTGCCCAATCATCCTCAGTCAAGAGTAATTGATTTCCAAGCTTCTCTTTTTGGCCACGAGTTTTTTCCTCATGCGCCTTTAATAATCCCACAGCCTCCTCTATTGACATCTCATTCAACTTTCCAAATTGCTCCATTGCAGAGGTTATTTACAGAAACCTAGAAGGTACAGCCCTCAACAGCTTCTTCACCACATAACCTTTTTCAACAATTTCACCCAACGCTCGTATGTTGGTTACCAGGTCATTTAACATCATACAGAACTCACCGATAGTTTCTGTCTCCTTCATGCTAAGCACCTCAAACTCTGACTTGAAGGTCTGCACCTTGGCCTGTCTTACGCGATCGGAACCTAGGCACATCGTTTTGATGGCATCCCATGTTTCTTTCGTCGTATTCTTAATAGCCACTGACAGTAAGATGTCCTCCGGAATGGATTGATAGATGGCTGCCAAAGCCAACCTATATTTCTTTTCCTCAGCTGCAACCTTTGGATCTGCAAGCTCCACTGCCTTCCAGATGTCATGTGCTTACATATTCACCTTCATTTTCGTCAAGGTTGGTTCAGATTTTCCGTCGCGTCGAGTTTGGCCGAAAATTGAACGTGATGTTCAAATTTTTGATCGAAAATTACGATCGGTTGATCGTTTAGTGATGTTATGAATTAATACGAGTTTTTTCAGTTTAGAATGAAACCCAACTGAAAAATCATAGAATTCGAGTTATTTTCGTCCCAATTGGGGCCTCGCCGGACTATCGACCTTCGTCAGAATCTGTTGTTTTACCTGCGGGTCTTGTGTTCTCGGTGACTCGGAGTTGACAATGTTTCGATCCATAAGAAACAAACACTTTTTCCTAAAAACTGGTTATGGTTTATGATTTATTAAAAATTCTAGAAAGTCATTTTTAAATCTAATATTTTATTCAATTAATTTTATTAATAATTAAACTGAATTGTTTTTAAATTCCAAAAATTGTTTGCTTTATTAATTTGATTAAATAATTTCTAATTTATTCTAGTTAATTATTTATTAATCTAAATGGGATGATTGGATTTTTAAATAATTGATTTTATTAATAAATAGGTAAACGAATTATTTATAATTAAATCAAATAATATTTTGAAAAATATTTTGAGTTTTTAAAAATATATAAAGGTATTAAATAATCAATTAATAGTATTATTATTTGAATTATTCTTATGTTATTCATAATAAATAGACTGTTTGTCTGTTTAGTACAAAACGAACGCATCTAGACTCTGAAAAATATTCGGCTTCCATTAAAAATACTTTCGAGACCTAAATCCTGTTGTGTCGAATGGTCGCTTATTTTGTAAACATTTCTATGTGGCGTATTTACCAAAAGTCGTATTTTGGCTTGATTTCAGTTTTAAACATACCAAACTGAATCGATTGAAAAATTGAATTACATGTTGCTTGAATTATGTGTTTATGTGTTATTTGAATTATGTGCCTACATGATTTAAGATTCTTATGCTTAAATATTTAATTATGTGTGGACTATCGTATGGATAGAAGATAGAATGTTAGAAAAGGAGTTTGTCGAGTAATTATCGTGTAGATGATTAAAGATGTATCTTATAATTATAGATGCGGATCGTTCTAGACTATCATGACCAAACGTTGAAGTCAAAAGAAAATATTTGAATGGTAATGCATGCTGGGTTTGTAGCAACGACATGAGCGGCAGATAAAGAGACTTGAGGGAATAAAATATGATGATGTCATGAGATGTCAGAATGATATTGTTGTGTTAAATGCGAGTGCGCATAATTTTTAAGGACCAAAGGCAAGTGTTTTACCCTCATTATAATATCATAATAGTAAAAATATTTTGCATGTTAATATGTTTAGCTTTACGCATGTATTCCTCGTCAATTCTACTTTCAAAATAGTTAAATGTTTTACGTATCAAACTCATTACTTATAATTATACAAGTACTTCTTTCACTATTCTATGTTCAGAATAGCTAGATGTTTTAACCTGTCCGTATGTGCAGATTTTTAAAATAGACAAGTTTTCTCTATTCTAAATTCAGAAGCGATAAATGTTTTTATGTATTAATAAGACTAAAGTTATGTTGTTAAAGTTGTGTTTTGAGTGTTCCTGCCCAAATGAATTTGGGGAATAGAATCAATAAGGGTATCAATTATTATGGCTCCTTTCAATAAAATGTTTTAAGATTGGGAATATCGGGGGGTTAGATAGTGTAATGTACAAATCGCGTTGTGTGTCCTCAACAAAACAAATTTGACAATTGGATATTTCTAATTTGCAGGAGCTTCAATGACATCTATAGTTTTTTGTTGTTTTGTCTCAGGCTTCTTGAAAGAAAATGAACTAGTCAAGATTAAAACAAGGTGATTAGATACACCTAGTAAATCATTACAACCATACTAAACACGGTATACAAACATATACAAAAATTAAGTAGTAAAAAATAAAATTTGAAAATTTATATATATATATATATATATATATATATGTGTGTGTGTGTCTGTGTGTGTTCGTATGAATATGCACACACACAAATAATCGACAATTGCATCGGATATATCTATACACGCACATAATCAAATAACGGACAACTAAAATAAAATTTTACTAGTTTTTCATTGGAGCTCCTAAGTCCACACATTATTCCATCATTCCAAGTTTTGACACAACCATCTTATTTTCAAAATTTGTTATCGGTAGTCAAGAGCATCTTCGTTATTTTTTATTTTTAATAAAATGTTTTTGTAGATTATCACAATTCTGGGTGAGTTAGAGGTGTGTGGCGGAGTAATAGGTAAGATAACTGATAAGATAACTCATTTTCATCTTGACTTGTATATTATTGGGATATTTGTGCAGCATTAGTAGAATTACTTGTACAAGAACTGATGGACATAAGTTAACTAACTTTCATGCCTTTTTTTCTTTTTAAGTCTTCTAATATTATTGTAAAAAACATAAAAAGAATGTCTAACCTTGTTTGTATTATATAAATTAGGATTAAAAAACTATCAAAGGTGGCAAAAACATCAATAGCTATTCTATTTAAACTAAATCAGAATTTAGAATAAATTTGAAAAATATTACAATAAATGACAGAAAGTATTAACTAACAATATTTATTATAGCTTCTTTTCTATTAAACCATAAGTTCGATAAATTACATGAAATCACGCACTATTTCTGACTTTTATTAAAAGCTCTCTCAGATGTATTTCTTTCAACTTTATCTGATTTTTTTTTCCGTTTACATAAAATAATTCGAGGATATCTCTAAGATTTGCCTTCAAAACATCATTAATTTCTTAATTTTTATCGTTAGATGATATATATAGACTTAGGATGATCTGGCGACTCGGATAATTTACTCTCATACATAGACTCTGACAATGATCTAGACTAGGATATGATACATAGACTCTGGTTGTTTGTCAGTTGTCTAGATTATGATTTTAAAATCTATTTATTAAGTAAAAATTTTGATTATGTAGAGAATATGTTGTGGCCATCTTTTTTATGATTGTTCACCTTTCATGTGCATCTTTAAATTAGAATTCATGGTCGGAAAAAGAGTTGTAGTATGGTGCAATATTATATTAATTAATAATATTAATAAAATATTTCTATATGTTATTGTAGTTATAAATATTATTAATCATATCTCATTTTCTATATGGCTCGATCTATTACAAGTAACTTTGTACTTTCAACATGAGACTGATTAATTCAATTTATTTCAGAAAAAAATTCTTAAGATAATAAACTTGAACAACATGATGTATCTTCTTCAAAAATACAAGTTTTCAATATTAAAAAGTGGTGAAACATTTACCACAAGCCACCAACTTTAACATAAACCGTGAAAAAAAGGCTAGTTCAGATGTTTTTTTTACTAATCATCAGAAGTGGACTCGTGACTTCTCTTGATATACTTTTTGGCCCAGACTTGCTTCCCATAAATGGAGTACTTGGTCTTTTTTCCGGGAGGAGCAATGTGTGGAATGACGGACGAAGAACGGCAAACCATTCTAGCGTACAATGGTTGTTCATCACTCGACACATCTTGCATGTACATGACTTCAATGAAATCGCCAAAAATCCTAAACACAGAGGAAAGGCATATAAACATATATTTACTTACTCACCACATAAACAAATTTTCAACACTATATATAGTATAGTTATGGATTTGCATACATCTGGATGAATATTACATATTAAATTAATTTTATACCTTATGAAGAATTCTCGAATATCCGATTCAGGGAGGTAGTAGCCTTTGGAGAATGTTAAAAATATTGTTCGATCTTCTGGTGCAACATAAGGTTCATCCTCGCAACCATCCACCACCTGCATTCCTCCAAAAATTTCACTTAAATCAGCATCGGGATTTTCCAATACATTCCGGATAGGACCCAAGTTTGCACATAACCCTGGTTGAGGAAACCGACCTACAACATTGTGGTACAAAGGAGGACGTGGCACAAAAACTGGATTGGTGTTACAACCAAACCACATCCTTGTTGATTTACAGATTTCTTATGATGACCTAATTCAAGATGTACATAGAGAATGCAGATTATGGGACTTAGTTGTTGCAAGTGATAGGGTTTGGTGTAATTCTATTTGACTGGGTAAACAAGTTTCTCTTCAAAACAAACTCTATCTTGATAAACCTATTTGAACTATTCTAATCTTATCCTTTCTAAGGTTTATCTTTTACAACCAACTAACGGGTTGTTTTACAAAGACTTATTCAAATATTTTCAAACAAATAGATTATCCAATCTTATCTCTTCTTTGTTTTGAAAATCAAACCCGTTAGATTTGTGTGTATAAATACACATCTTATTTTTCAGATTCAATAAGAGTGCTTATTCCACGTTCTATCTTTATTCTCTAAAAAACTCTTCTTATTCCATTCTCTTGAATATTCTATTTAAGAAGAAGACACATCTCATATTCTCAGATTACACCTAATGATTCCATTTTCTATCTTTATAATCTGAAAAACCATTCTTGTTTTATATCTCTTGAATATCCAGTCAAACAAGAAGCTTAGTTGAGTTGTAAACTTTCACATTACATTATTGTATTTGAATCATGTATTATATCACTTGTCCCGGGTTGTGGGAGGTTGATTACAACAGGAAGGCCAAGTAGCTTTGTGTTAGGTAGCTGTGTGCTAGGGAAAAGGTTTCTTTCAAGTGAGCCAAGTTTGTAATCAAGGAAAGTTTGTAAGTACTTTGTTTTAAGTGGATATAATACATTCTCCATGCTAGTTGACATGGGGACTTGGATGTAGGCCATAGACTAGGTGTAGGGGCCGAACCAAGTGAAAACTTCTGGTATTTTTACTTTTCAGTTTTCAGCATTCTGCATTTTTTATTTCTGCATTTTACTTTCTGCAGTTAATTGAGACTGTCCCATTTATTGTCTCATTTGTAAAGGGACTGTCCCATTTGCATAAGAGACTGTCCCATTTACCTTGACAGTTAGAATATAATATTATCTATCGAGCCATCGAATTTCATTTGGTATAAGAGCAGGTGCATTTAATTCTCTTTTTAGTGTTTATTTTGCTAGCGATCCATGGCTCAACCAGATAGGTATTCAAACAATTATCCACCACTGCTTCATGGTGCTGAAAACTACAATGACTGGAAGTTTCGGATGAAGATCTTTTTTCAGCGTTACGCATTCGAATGGGATGCTGTAGAAAATGGTTTCACAATTCCGATAAAAGAAGGGAAGCCAAAATCTCTCAAGGATCTTTCTCCCGAAGAAGTGAACGCAATGAATTCCAATGCTAAAGCTATGAACTCACTTATCAATGGCTTTGTAGCTACAGAATTAAGAAAAGTTTCAGCATGTACTATTGCCAAACAGATTTGGGATACAATCAAAGTCAGCCACGAAGGCACGTCTAAGGTACGTGAAGTAAAATTAAGTATGCTAATGAGTGACTATGAAGGTTTCAGGTTGGAAAGAGATGAAAGCGTGCGAGATGCTCAAGGGAGGTTTCTGACATTGATGAACTCTATCTCACTTCTGGAAAGGATCATTCCTCAATCTGAGATTAATAGGAAAATCCTCAGAGCAATACCAAAGAAGTTTGCTCCAAAGGTTACCATTCTGCAGGATTCAACACTGCTTTCGACTATGGATACTCTAACACTGTTCAGTGAATTGGAAGAATTCGAAAATCAGCTATGCAGATATGATGAAGAAGATGAAGCTCCTCGTAAGAAAACTCTTGCACTTAATGCAGATGCAGACGAGTCTCCTGATGATTCTGATGAAGAGATTGCTCTTCTAACAAAGAAGTTTCATAAATTTCTTGCCAAACGGAATGCTTCCAAATGACCTATGAACTCATAGTTTCCAAAAAAGGACTTCAAATCTAATCCGAGCAAGGAGAGTAAAACAAATCAAAAAAAGGATACCTGTTTTGAGTGTGGAAAGAAAGGGCACTTCAAAAAGGACTGCTACAAGCTGAAGAACAAAAAGAAGGCATTAATTACATGGAAGTGATGATGAATCTGATGTGGAGATCGATTCAGACGATGAAGTTGCTCAACTTTGCTTTGTTGGACTAGAGGACAACTCAAGTGATAATGATGAGGTACAGAATATTAAGTATAATTCAAATATATCTTCATCCATGTTGAATTTGCAGGTCCAGGTTAAGAAGTTAAAAGAAAAGAATGCTTATTTAAAACAAGTATTAAGTGAAGTTCTTAGTGAAATGGATGACCCCATGAAGGAAGAAGCCTTGGTTGCAGAGAACAAATCCTTGCTTGAAAGGGTTTCAAAACTTACTGAAGAAAATCTATATCTCAAAAATGAGATTGAGATGAAAGATGTATGCCTTGAAGCCTTGAAGAAAGAGTCAATATCTGTTGATCCAGAAACCGTTAAAGAAGACAGTGCTCCTGATCCCCTGGTTCCTGAATTAAAGCAGAAAGTCGAACAGCTTGAAAAGGATTTAGCTAAATGTTTCCATGGAGAAGGAACTTTGAATGCTCTTCTTGGAGAACAAAAATCTTCTCTTGATAAAGGAGGTTTAGGATGTGAATCAATCAAGAAACGTGCATTTCAAGGAGGGTATAAGCGAGCTCCTATAAAATATAAGATGCCTTATGAGAAATGTCGAGATTGTGGCAAAGCTGGCCACCCTACATCTGAATCTAGATTATGTGGTATCAAGGGCCACCCTTCTAACTCATCTTATAAATCATCTACTAGATATAAATCTGCTAATACATCTGTTAATATTGTCCAGATGTGGATTAAGAAATCAGATAGACATTTATATAAGATTTGTGATACTAACCAACCAGGACCCAAGGTTAAGTGGGTACCTAAGAGATAAAGCAATTATTGCAGGTCTGTTTGAAGGTCCATGTTCCACGAAATAAATGGATCATCGACAGTGGTTGTTCACGTCACATGACAGGTGATAAATCCAAGTTTCTATCTCTAGTTGCCAAGGAAGGTGGCTTAGTTACTCTTGGAGATTCAAACACCGTCAGAATTATTGGAAAAGACACCATTGGTAATGACAGGTTTGTTATTTCTATTGTTTCTTTAGTTGATGGTTTGAAAAATAATCTTATTAGTGTAAGTCAACTTACTGATGTTGGTCATAAGGTTAAGTTCGATAAAGATGTATGTTATATTGGTACTCAGACTAATGAGTTTGCTTTAGTTGCCAAAAGGAAAGGAAATATTTTCGTGTTAGATTTTGATGAACAGCAGGAGGAAATTTGTCTTGCTACTGTTCAAGATCAGCAGAATCTTTGGCATCAACGTCTAGGTCATGTTCACATGGATCTTTTTCGGAAGATATCTTCTCATGATCTGGTACGAGGTCTACCAAAGTTGAAGTACAAGAAAACAGAACCTTGTACAGCTTGCCAACTTGGAAAACAGGTGAAAACATCCTTTACTGCTAAGAATAAAGTATCAACTTATGTTCCTTTGCAGCTCCTTCATCTAGATCTTTTTGGTCCAGAAAGGTATGTAAGTTTGGGAGGTAAGAATTATGGATTTGTTATAGTTGATGATTATTCTCGTTTTACTTTGGTATTATTTTTACGAACTAAGGATGAAGCTTTTGTTGAGTTTAAGGATCTTATTACTAACCTTGAGACTAAGTATTCATTTAAGCTCAAGACTATTCGTAGTGATCATGGAGGTGAATTCGAGAAGGATTTCATAACCTTCTGCAAATCGAGAGGAATCACTCATGAATTCTCAGCTCCTCGAACTCCTCAGCAAAACGGAGAAGTAGAACGCAAGAACGGGACTTTACAGGAAGCTGCCAAAACTCTACTGCATGAGTGTAAGCTTCCAAGAAAATTTTGGGCTGAAGCGGTACACACTTCCTGTTATGTTTTAAATAGAGTACTTATTCGTCCTATTTTGCTTAAAACTCCATATGAATTGCTTAAGAAAAGGACTCCTAACATTAGTTATTTTCGAGTATTTGGTTCCAAGTGTTTTATTTTAGATACTCAAAATAATCGAGGTAAGTTCGATGCAAAATCTACGGAAGGAATCTTCTTGGGATATTCTACTACAAGCAAAGCTTATCGCGTTTATAATTCTGTCAAGAACAAAGTAGAAGAATCCATCAATATTGCGTTCAATGAATCCTCAAGGAATATATCTCAAATTGATGAAGACACTGCGGATCTATCGTCTCATTCCCAAATGAGACAGTCTCATTCTGAAAAGAGTCAGTCTCATTCTGACAAGTCAAACAGTCAAGACTCTCCAGGTCCATCTCAGTCTTCTGACAATTCTTCAGGATCTACTCAAGCTTCAGATGAATCTTCTGGCTCTCCAAAGACGCCCGATAGTGTTTCAAATGTGAATTCTGTTACTCCTCCGGGTAAATCTTCACAAGCGGAAATGAGGCAGTCTCTTTTGAATGAGACAACTCCCATTCTTTTCCAGGAAGACAATTCTAATGAGGAAGAGATGAGTAATATTCAACTTCCTAAGTCTTCTAGGACTATGAAGAATCATCCACCAGATAATCTTCTTACTGATTTAGATCAAGGGATTTCTACTCGAAGCAGACTTCATAATCTATGTGCATTCTGTGCTTTTGTTGCTGAATTCGAACCAAAAAACGCTCAAGAAGCAGTTGCAGACGAACACTGGTCTGTTGTAATGCAGGAGGAATTGAACCAGTTCGAGCGTTGTGATGTTTGGGAACTCGTCCTACCTCCTCAGGATGCCAAGATCATTGGTACTCGTTGGGTTTTCAAGAATAAGAAGGATGAAGATGGCAACATTATTCGAAATAAAGCTCGTTTGGTTGTTGAGGGATACAACCAGCAGGAAGGAAATGATTACGACTGAGACATATGCTCCAGTAGCTCGTTTAGAAGCTATTTGAATCTTAATGGCTTTTGCAGCTCACAAGAAGTTCAAGCTCTATCAGATGGATGTCAAAAGCGCATTTCTAAATGGCTATCTTAAGGAAGAAGTCTACGTGAAGCAGTCTCCAGGCTTTGTTCATGAGAAGTACCCTAACTATGTTTACAAGCTCAAGAAATCTGTCTATGGATTGAGACAGTCCCCTCGCTGTTGGTACGAGCGTCTCAGTCAGTTTCTTGTGAACAATGGTTTCATTCGTGGTACACTCGATCCAACTCTCTTTATTTTCCATAAACGTGATAACTTTCTTTTGGTTCAAGTTTATGTTGATGATATAGTATTTGGATCTTCTAACGAAACTCTGTTTAAGTGGTTTTCTGATTGCATGCATAAGGAATTCAATATGAGTTTGATGGGTGAATTGCAGTACTTCCTAGGTTTGCAAATTAATCAGTCTAATGCAGGAATATTTATTCACCAAGGCAAGTACATAAAGGATTTACTCAAAAGGTTTGCACTTGATTATGTCACACCTAAATCAACTCCGATGAGTACTTCAGTTAAGCTTACAAAGGATGAACAAGGTACACCTGTAGATGTCACTAAATTTCGAGGTATGATTGGCTATTTGTTATATTTAACTGCCTCACGACCTGACATTATGTATAGTGTATGCTTGTGTGCTTGTTTTCAATCTCAATCTAAAGAATCTCATTTGAATGCCGTTAAACGTATTTTTAAATATTTGAAAGGTACGAGTGACTTGGGATTATTTTATCCAAGCTCCTCTTCCTTTGACTTAATCGGCTTTTCAGATGCTGACTATGCAGGGTCACAGGTTGATAGAAAAAGCACAAGTGGTGCTTGTGAATTTTTAGGAGATTGTTTAGTTGCATGGCATAGTAAAAAGCAAAATTCAGTAGCTCTTTCTACCGGTGAAGGAGAGTACATTGCAGCTGGAAGTTGTTGTGCTCAAATTTTGTGGATGCAACAAATATTGCAGGATTTTGGTATTTCTTATTCAAATATTCCTATTTATTGTGATAATACCTCTGCAATTAATATCTCTAAAAATCCTGTCATGCATTCTCGTACTAAGCATATTGATGTTCGTCACCATTTTCTACGAGATAATGTTTCTAAAGGTAATATTGAGCTTATTTATATATCTACTGAGAAACAGCGTGCAGATATCTTCACTAAGCCTTTAGCTGAAGATAGATTTTGTTTGATGCGTCGAGAACTTGGTATGTGCTCCTTGTGTGATTAATTCTTTTGTCCCTTTTATGATGTTGAGGGGGAGAAAGAGTTGTTTTTCGATTTTGAGAGTTTGATTATGTACTGATTTTATTTGATTTTATACTTATTGTTATATCTGTTGCATAAAGATATAATCTAGATATGCTATTTTGTTGTTACTAACATCTTGAACAGAGCTTAAAGTGTTTTTGATAGGGGGGAAATTTTTCTCTTTGTCATCATCATAAAAGGGGGAGAATGTTGATTTGCAGATTTCTGATGATGACCTAATTCAAGATGTACATAGAGAATGCAGATTATGGAACTTAGTTGTTGTAAGTGATAGGGTTTGGTATAATTCTATTTGACTGGGTAAACAAGTTTCTCTTCAAAACAAACTCCATCTTGATAAACCTATTTGAACTATTCTAATCTTATCCTTTCTAAGGTTTATCTTTTACAACCAACTAACAGGTTGTTTTAGAAAGACTTATTCAAATATTTTCAAACAATATCTCTTCTTTGTTTTGAAAATCAAACCCGTTAGATTTGTGTGTATAAATACACATCTTGTTTTTCAGATTCAATAAAGTGCTTATTCCACGTTCTATCTTTATTCTCTGAAAAACTCTTCTTAATCCATTCTCTTGAATATTTTATTTAAGAAGAAGACACATCTCATATTTTCAGATTACACCTAATGATTCCATGTTCTATCTTTATAATCTGAAACACCATTCTTGTTTTATAACTCTTGAATATCCAGTCAAACAAGAAGCGTAGTTGAGTTGTAAACTTTCACATTATATTATTGTATTTGAATCGTGTATTATATCACTTGTCCCGGGTTGTGGGAGATTGATTACAACAGGAAGGCCAAGTAGCTTTGTGCTAGGTAGCTGTGTGCTAGGGAAAGGTTTCTTTCAAGTGGGCCAAGTTTGTAATCAAGGAAAGTTTGTAAGTACTTTGTTTTAAGTGGATATAATACATTCTCTATGCTAGTTGGCATGGGGACTTGGATGTAGGCCATAGACTAGGTGTAGGGGCCGAACCAAGTGAAAACTTCTGGTATTTTTACTTTTCAGTTTTCAGCATTCTGCATTTCTTATTTCAGCATTTTACTTTCTGCAGTTAATTGAGACTGTCCCATTCATTGTCTCATTTGTAAAGGGACTGTCCCATTTGCATAAGAGACTGTCCCATTTGCCTTGACAGTTAGAATATAATATTATCTATCGAGCCATCGAATTTCAATCCTATCTCCATGAACATCTACAAACTGGCTATCATTTGTCAGTATATCTCTAAACGCCCTCACACAAACTTCAGAGACTATATTCCTGACACTCTCATTGACCTTACTCCGTTTCTCCCGAAAGTAGAGCACGTTGATTTCACGAGAGCATAACATCTAAAGCAAACGAGGATCAAACAACTCTTGACCTACGTCCTTGTTCTCCATCCACATAAAAAAACTAGCAATCTCATTTGCAAGTTGGTTAATCAAATGAAATGGCCAAGAAATTACTCTGTGGATAGCATTCTTGCTATAACAGATTCTTTCCAGCCAGATTAAAAATGCCACCACAAACATAGATTCATCAACATTACGACCAAGTTTACGGACTAGCCTATAAAAAAATGTCTGGTCGATGGTATGGTAAAGATTAAAATGCTGGTCGCTAATATTTTCATCGAAATACGAAGCTGGATCGTACAAGGCAAACCTATGCTTAAATTCATAGAATTCAAACTCAGTCTCCATTGCCATGACTTAAAAAGAATTATAGGTGTATATAGGTGATTAAATGTGGGAGCAAGAGAGAGGAACTTGAGAGGAAACAGAAACAAAATGTTTAGAGACTAATTTGAAGAGGAAATGTGAAGAGTTTGTACCAGTAAGAACCAAACATAGACAAGAGCGCTCATCTACAGCAGAGACTTGGTGTGAATATATAGGGTGTATTTGACCCGCCAGTCGCAACCTTTCGGAGAGGCCGCATCTATTCAAATTTGTTAGGGTTTTTTGGTGTGGTTTTGCTCTCAACGGCTGTGTTAAATCTTGTGGTTGTTCTTTGGGTAAATATCTAATGTAGTGAACCGGACATTTTAAGAAATATTTTGAAATTGATTAGAATGAGAATATGCACCGTTTATCTTTTTCTTTTTTTGATAGAAAAATCATAAGATTTATGAAGAATAAATACATATTAATATTTTCAATTTACTCTGTTTTACATAAAGATCTGGCTGATAATTATTCTACAATTATAAGCTTAAATATAAATCAGGGAATATTTCTATATCTTGTTAATTTACTAAAATATTTTTCGTGTAATTCTCTCTTTTTTTAAAGAGTCATGTATTATTTAAATTCTAAAATAACCATCATAATTAACAACAACTTAATGTTGTATAATTGTCATGCACGTGGTATACTTGAAATGCATATATGTTTGTTGAAAGCTTTGCATTTGAAAAATCAGAAACCATTCGTCAAAACAAAAAAAAAAAATCACTAAGATCAAAAACTAAATGACTTATAGCCCAACCCATATCCTAAAAGTCAAAAATTTACAAATAGCGTGAAAGGCAGTTTCCATATCCAGTATTAGTGCATGATGCATAAAATAGTGTGTGTTGTTTAATGCATAATATATAAAATAGTATGCGTGATAGTTTCGAGAAGACACCTTAGATCCTCATTTTATTCATATCGTACTTACCTTTAAATAAATATATTTGATCATACACAATGATACATAAAAATACTAAAAACTTAGCTAACATAGATTTGATCATACAATTTGAAATTGTACGTTGGCCAATGATTTTATTCACTTAGAGCCTTATATTTTCCATAAAATCTACATTATTCGAAATATTAGTTTTGCACAATAATTTCCCGCATATTATACGTTTGATGGCTATGGATCTCTTTGTACATTCCATTACATTATTTTGGTTAAAAATGTTCAAAGGCTTCCTCTACCAATTGCAAATACCAAAGGCATCCATAGATCCTTCTCAATCCAAGACACCTAGAAACCTATTTCTTGGATTGGATTAAAATCTCCCCATCAGTATCCTTCCGGTACTTGGAACAATCTATCGTCCAATGCTTCACTAGTATGTTCACTTAGTAATTTTTGGTGCAGGTAAGCAGTAAATCCAATTCTTTCCACGGTAATTGGTGGCGAAGAGAGGAATCTTGTTCATTTAAAAATAACAATTGTGCAGTATAGTCGTCAAATGACTTATCTTACTATATTGTACCAAAATTATAAATTTGAAATTTACTCAATGGAAACGGTAAAATATATTTCAATTCATCAATTGTATGACGAGCTACTTACTATAATTATTGCCACTTTTTAATAATATCTTTTACGAAGACAACTTATACCCAAAATTATCATCCTCATTACACGAAAAACCAGCCAACGCAATTCTTGTGTCTAAAATTTTTAATTCAATAATAAGGAACAAATTACATAAGACAAACCAGTAGTCAGGTCCCAATGAAACCCAGACTGAAAAGGAAACCGACCAAACATATTGAACACAACCCCAGAGAAATCCAAGAAAAATTAAAGTAAATTCGGTTTGGTATCTGCAACAATCTCATCTTCCATCATGACTTCAATTGTTATCAATTTGTCTTACTTATTAAAATATCTGATACACTTACTAGTTGTTAATTTCTTGTTCTCCTAAATTCCTCTCCACGTCCTAATTCTTACAATTGTGATGTTAGTAATGATCTTCATACACAAGCTACGATTGTATATTTGTTGTGTGCATCAGTTGTGTTTTGGTCGTTAACTTGTCCAGAGTTAGTTAGCTAAAAAATTACCATAATATAGCATCTCAAACTATAGATCTTTTGTTCTATATTTTAACTATTATCATAAAATCAATGCACCAATGTCTTGTTATATGACCTAATTAAAAATTACATAAATCATCATATATTAACCCAATCCATGTCATATAGTTTAAATCACGATTGTGATTTTCAATTTGTTCCTTGTTCCTAAACATTAAAAAAATTTATTTTGGTTGGGGTTTTTATGTTGGTTTCACTTTGTTTGATAGAGACTCTCTCACACGTTTTATGTTTCTCTGATGTGATGGTATTGGATTGTCAAGTAAAATTCTTATGTATGGTTTTATTGGTCTTATCATCCTTTTTTATTTCTTGTGTTTACGATAGGATAGGCATAGGTAGATGTGTACCTTTTTTCATGTGTCTATGATAGAGTAGTCTTAAGCAAATATGTCCACCTTTTCAGTATTTCTCATCTCTGTATTACACCCCAATCCATATCGAATAATCAAATTCTCATAAATTCAACAATTACTGCATCATTACTAAAAAATTGAACATATAATTCGAACAAGGGCATAAATAGGGTCTGTGTAATGTATGCCCAAATTATTACGGAGTTTTTTTTTGTATATGCACGGGGTTCATTGTAATTAATAAGTAGAAGCCAATGAAAATTTACCAACTCATATTTTATCTTGTGCCATATAAAAACCGTAAAAAATAGGCCGTCAAGGTCAAGACGTATGAACACATATAATTCTAATAAAATTCGAATATTTAGGAATTTGTACCGTTTACTAGATGAAAATCTACAATATACACACAAATAACCAACAACTGAAATATTAATTTGTATAGTACTTGTTGACTTCCTCAAAGTATCACAACTCTAGAATCCTTCCATATAGACAGTCGCGTAATTTCCGGTCAAAAGTTGAATATGTTTGCTAAAGCAGATATTTTATACATCATGTTGGACGTTTCCGATCTGTAATGAAAAAATGGTTTCATTATTAACCGTTAATAAACTTAAAAACTCATTGTAAGGCTGTAACATGTAGGTTCATTGATCTTCACTATATCACTTCATCCAATTTGAACCAACTTACACTCAAACTTTTTTGAAAAATTCAATTTATACAAAGAAAATTCATCTACCAATTTGAGCCAACTTACACTCAAAATTTTTTGAAAAATTCAATTTATACAAAGAAAATTCATCTACAAATTTATTGGGAAATATCGGGAGGTTAGATAGTGTAATGTACAAATCTCGTTGTGTGTCCTCAACAAATTTGACAATTGGATATTTCTGATTTGCAAGAGCTTTAATGACAAATATAGTATTTTTATTGTTTTGTCGCATGCCTTTTGAACGAAAATGAATTGGTCAAGGTTAAAACAAGGTGATCAAGTACACTTACTAAATCATTACAACCAATCTAAACACCAAATACAAACATGTAAAAAAATTAAGTAGTCAGGATCAAGATGCACAAATACACAAATAATAGTAAAAAATAAAATTTAATATATATATATATATATATGTATGTGGGTGTATTCATATGAATATGCACACACAAATAATCGACAATTGTATCGGATATATCTATACACGCACACACTCAAATAACCGACAACTATCTTAAAATTTTATTAGTTTTCATGGGAGCTCCTAAGTCCACAATTTATTCCATCATTCCAAGTTCAGACACAACCATCTTATTTTCAAAATTTAATATCGAGAGCATCTTTATTATTTATTATTTTGAATAAAATATCTTTATAGATTATCACTTTTGTGGGTGAGTTAGGGTAGGTGGCCGAGTAATAGGTAAAATAAATATTTTTATCATGACTATTATATTATTGTGATATTTGTGCAGAATTAGTAAAATTACTTGTACAAGAAATGATGAATATAAGAATTAATGTTCATGTTTGTTTTTTCTTCTTAATTCTTCGAATTGTAATTAACACAAATATAAATTAGGATTACAAACTCTATGAAAGATGGAACAAACATCGATAGCTACTCTATGTAAACTAAATAAATCAGAATTTAGAATAAGTTTGGAAAATAATATAATGAAAAACAAAGAGTGTTAACTAACAATATTTATTATAACTTTTTTCTATTAAACAATAAGTTCTATAAATTACTTGAAATACCCGACTATTTCCAACTTCTATTCATAGCTCCCTACATGTCTTTCCTTCTACTTTATCTGATCTTTTTTAGTTTACATTAAATATTTTTTTCTACTCAGATGAGTTTACTCTCATATATAGACTCTGATAAAGTTCTAGACTATACATAGACTCTAGTTGCTCCTCACAGGTCTAGATTATGATTTTTAAAATATATTTATTAAGTAAAAACTTTGATTATGTGTAGAATATGTTGTGGACATCTTCCTTATGTTTGTTAACAGTTAGTGTGTATCTTTAAATTAGAATTCATGGTAGGAAAAAGAGTCCTAGTATTGTGCAGTATTATACTAATTTATAATATTAATCAAAATTTTCTATATGTTATTCTGGTTATAAATATTACTTATCATATATCATTTTATATATATGGGTTGATTTATTACGAGTAACTATGTACTTTCATGAGACTGATAATCCAATTTATTTCATATAAAAAATTCTTAAGATAATAGACTTGAACAACTTGATTTATATGCTTGAAACATTTACCACATGCTACCAAAAATTTTAGGGCTTTTCTGTAGGGTTTTCTTCCAAACGGCTATGGAATCCATGTTCCTTTTGGTAAATTTCTGATGTATTGAAGTGCATTGCAAGAAATATTCTGAAATTGATTGGAATGATAATATGCATTTATGGTTTTCTTTTTCATGAAAAAATTATAAAATTTATGAAGAATAAATACATGTTAATATTTTAAAATTATTTTGTTTATATAAAGATTTGGTTGATAATTATTCTACAAGACAAACTTAAATGTAAAGCAGAGAATATATCTTTATCTTTTTACCTTACTAAAAAAATTTGGTGTAATTCTCTTTTTTCTCAAAGAGTCATTGAATTATATAAATTCTAAAATAACCGTTTTTCATAATTTAAAAAATGGTATGCATAATGTGTGCCCAGATTAGTCACTATTTGAATTATTTAGATACATGTTAACATTTTCAAATATTGTTATTTTCGGTTATTTGTTACGTGTCAAAATGCGCTTAATTTCTATCAGAAATTAATTATGTTAACATGGATCTGCATCATTTTGCGTGTATTAGCATATTTTATAAAAAAATCAGAGTTTATTTTAAATTCATAAAATATTTTGAGTTCTTAAAAGTTATCAGACCGGAACCGAACCGACACGTCAAATCCCACAAAATTTGTAGTTTTATGTTTATAAAATCATGGGAATTCCAAATTTATATTATTGCATATTTTGAAAATTCATAATTTTTTAGGAACTTTGACATAATTTCTATAATTATTTGAGAATTAATTATTCCCCTTAGTTAATTTTGGGCTAAATATTTTTATTAAGTGGTATAGTTAGACCCCAAATATTTTTAGGACTATTATTATGTAAATATAAATATTTTTTAATTAATTAAGATTCATATATATTTTTGGAAAATAGGAAAAAAAATTGTTTAAAAAATAAGGAAATCCCCTAAAATCAGTTTCTATTGTTCTTGAGCTTAAGTGAGAATCAAAATCAAATTTGAAGGTGATGTAGAACTCCAATTTCAGTATTTGAGTACACAAATCGAATCCTAATCATACTTTCGTGTTTAGCCCATCAAATTTGATGGATTCATTTTTATCAATTGTTCATTTGTTTTTATGTTATATTTAGACTGATTTAGTAATTTGCAGTTCAATTATGTGTTTAATTTCATTGTTTAATTACCGGTTATGTTGATCATAGTCGAGGGCTATATCATGATTTTTTATTTGATTTTTTGTTGTCATTTTTTATAGTACGTTCATGTTGATTGCTATGTAGGATTGAGTAATTTATAAGCTTAGATTTGAGCTATGATTCGTCAAGGTTGGTTCAGTTTTTTCGTCGCGTTGAGTTTAGCCGAAAATCAAACGTGATGTTCGAATTTTTGATCGGAAATTACGATCGGTTGATTGTTTAGTGATGTTATAAATTAATATTAGTTGTTTTAATTTTGAACGAAACCCAACTGAAAAATCATTCAAACAGAGTTATTTTCATCACAATGGGAGCCTCGCCAAAATCTGTAGTTTTACCAGAGTGTCTTATGTTCTTCGTGACCCAGAGTTGTTCCGATTTTCTAACCTAGTGTCGACCTCGTTTTGATCCACAAGAACCAAAGACTTTTTCATAAAAATTGTTTTTGATTTCTGATTTATTAAAAATTCAAGAAATTTATTTTTAAATCTAATATTTTATTTAATAGTTTAATTTTTTAATAATTAAACTGAATTGTTTTTAAATTCTAGAAATTGTTTGCTTTATTAATTTCAAATTCTAATTTGATTAAATTATTTATAATTCATTTTAATTATATATTTATTAATCTAAATGCTTTGATAAAATCTTTAATTAAATGAATTTATTAAAAAGTAGTTATACAAAATATATTTATTTTCCTCTTCATAAGTTGTATAACATTTAAACTTCTACCACTTTCTTTACGTGAACAAGTGCCCTTATTTAAAAGGATTGTTAAATCACTTCTAATAGAATCGTACAAATGTAAAACTAGCATAAATGATATTGAGCAATTTTTAATACTGTACTGGAAAGCACCGGGTGAGATTATAATAATGTGAGCTCAACCAGAAATTCACCGGAGAAACAGGGATAAACCATTACTGATGAAAATGATTTCCAAGTTTCAACAGGACACTCCTAATAGAAGTTCATCACAGAAACAATAATGTGTTTCTCCAAAAGTTTCAACTTTTAGAGCAATCATCTAATAGTAGAAGAAATTAATACCCCAAAATCCATTTAATCTATGCGATCACTATAATTAGCGTGGTGATTGAATAATACATCAAAAAGATTGAAGAAAATAATTATCAAAATAGTGGAACAAGTAATAGTAAGGCACTAGGATAAGGTAAACTATAATTTAGAAAAAATAGGAAGAAGATGTAGTTTAACAGTATAAACACACACACTATGCACACACTATTCCCAGATATCTGAACAATACACATGAGTATTTGCATAGATAAACTTGTTGTTGAACTTTGATACTAATAAAAGTTAAGTTATTACTACAGACTCGATGCATACATATAATGAAAAAAGAACTACTACTTCTATAAAACAGGAACAACTCCTATCAGTATTCCACCACCTACACTTACTCAACTGCTCCTACAAAATAGCTAAATAAACTAAGACTTATTCAAAACACAGAAAAATACGTTTTCCAGACACCAATGCAAATAAATAAATAAACCATATAGAGTTTAGATTATTTCCAACAAATCTCCCCGTAATCTAAACTCCTTTCTACAAGTTTCTGATTCCAAGTAATTCAAGAATCCTTTTGAACTTAATCGTTGTCATAGGCTTAGTTAGCACATCTGCTCATTGCTCCTCACTTCGAATATGCTTCACAATAATTTCACCACGCTCTATGCATTCCCGAATAAAATGATATTGTATATCAATGTGTTTACTACATCCGTGAAACACAGGATTTTTAGCTAGTTCTATTGCTAATCGGTTGTCAATGTAGATCACCACGGCTCCAGGCTTCATGTCAGTTATTTGTGTTAATAGATTTCGTAACCACACTCCTTGGCATGCTGCTGGAGTAGCAGCCATGAATTCGGCTTCACAAGAGGACAAAGCAACACATCTTTGCTTCTGGGATACCCATATAATCAGACTTTCATTTAAATAGAAAGACATCCCACCTGTACTCCTTCGATCCACCACATTGTTACCCATGTCACTGTCTAAGTATCCATAAAATAAGTAGTTACCTGTCCCCTTTGCATAAATCAGACCATACTCCAGTGTACCTGTGATATATCTTAGGATGCATTTAGCTGCATTGAGATAAAGAATAGTCGGCCTCTCCATAAAGCAACTTACAACACCTACTGAAAAAGCTATATCGGGGCGAGTATGAACCAGATACCTTAAACCTCCTACCCTGATTTTGAATTCCATAGAATTAATTGGCTTTCCCTTCTCATCTTTATCAATCTGCACCTTTGGTTCCATGGGAAATTTAGCAGAATTGCAGTCCTTCAGTCCAAATTTCTCGAGCAATATCTGAGCATATGATGTTTGCTTTAGCTTCATGAATCCCTCATCTTGAATTACTTCGATGCCCAAGTAATGAGACAGCCTTCCAAGATCACTCATATCAAATATCTCACCCATCTGATGTTTAAACTTGTTTACATTTTCGATGCTAGTTCCCGTGACCATGATATCATCTACATATACACCAATAAGTAGCACCTCCGATCCTTCATGTTTTGTATAAATAGCGTGCTCATATGGCATTTAAAAAAACCCATTCTCTCGAGAACCTTGCTGAGTTTTGAGTACCATGCTCTCGGTGCTTGTCTTAAGCGGTACAGAGCTTTCACCAGTCTATACACCATCTGCTATTTTCCTTCTTTAATGAACCCTTCTGCTTATGTCACATACACCGTCTCCTCCAATTCGCCATTGAGGAAAGCAGACTTGACATCTAAATGATCTACTACCCAACCATTCTTTGATGCTAAAGCCAGTAGAAGCCTTACTGTTTCCAGCCTAGTTAATGGTGCGAAAACATCGTCAAAATCTACTCCCTGCCGATAAGCATAACCCTTTTGCGACCACCCTCGCTTTGTACTTCACGATTTCACCCTTTGTGTTCCGCTTAATTTTATACACCCACTTCAAACCAATTGGCTTTTGTCCTGGTGGAAATTCCACTAGCTCCCACGTCTTATTTTTTCAATAGCATAAATCTTGTACTTCATTTCCAACTCCCATTCTTTATCTTTCGCTGCTTGTTTGTAATATGTAGGTTCTTCAATTCCCAGCAACAATAGATCATCTTCGAGTTCAATTTCCTGTGTTTCATTATAAATCTCATCAAGTAAATGAAATTTATTGGGTTGATTACTGTCACCTGATGATGTACTGATTTCATCAGTATTTGAGCTTAATAGACTGATACTTGATGGACTGTTACTCATTGTTGCACCACTTTCACCATTCCCCTCCGTTTCATTACTAGAGATGCTGACACCATTCCCTACTCTTCCATTACCAGAGAAGTTTGAGCCTTCACTGTATTCTTCGGTAACCCCTGTTACATTTTCAACAGCCACCGAAAAGGTTCCACCCAGTTGTTCACCTTCTTTTCCTTTATTTTCCTACTGCCAAACTCTATTTTCTTCGAACACAACATCACGACTCACTAGTATTTTTCCACTAATTGGATCATACAACCGTGAAGCCTTAGTACCGGGTTCTCTACCAAGGTAAATAACCATTTTACTTCGGTCCTCTAATTTCGTTGTATGCCCACTTTGTACTTTCATATGAGCGACACTCCCAAAAACTCGAATGTATGACACATCAGGCTTCGCTCCTGTCCATGCTTCGCGAGGAGTTTTCCCTGTCAGAGCTCTTGTAGGTAATCTGTGCAGCACATATATCGTATGCATTACAGCTTCCCCCCACAACGTTAAAGGCAGTCTCATCTCCTTCAAAAAACTGCGTGCCATAGCTACAACGGTACAATTTCTGCGCTCTACAACCCCATTTTGTTGGGGTGTGTAGGGTGCATTAAAATATTATATAATGCCCATGTCCTCACAAAATTATTTGAATTGGTTAGAGCAAAACTCCCCTCCTCTATCGGTTCTTAGCACCTTGATCTTGTTTTCCTTTTCTTTCTCAATCATCATTCTAAATTTTTTGAATGCTTTTAAGACTTTGTCTTTGCTTCTTAGCATATAGGTCTACATCATTCTACTAAAATCATCAACAAGAAGTAGAAAATATTTGTTACCTCCCAAAGTGGCTGGAGTAATTGGTCTACAAAGATCTCCATGGATCAATTCCAATGGTTTCTTTTCATGAAAAGTTTTCCTTGCTCAGAAACAATCCCCTTGCCTGCTTCGACATCAAACAGCCCGTACACATCTCCTTTGGATTCAACAATTTATGTATCCCATATGCCATGTTATTTTTAGACATTAGTTTGATTGCCTGAAAATTCACATGGCCAAGACGTAAGTGCCATAACCACTCTGGATCTTTCAATTTTGACAGCATGCAACTACCTTTGCTTGATTCCATTATGATCTTGTAAAGCCGATTTGCAGATCTTATAACCTTCATGAGCAGCCTTTCCTTTTCATATGAACCAATGAACCATCCCCAAATTTCACTTGACCTGTGATACTTTCATCCAACTCCTTGAATTTCGATCGTAACCCCGTCATATGGTTACTAGCTCCGTTATCCAAATATAACAAGTTGGATTCAGTTTGCATCTCAGAATCTTTGCTTAACTTTGGTCGAACATCTTTCTCATTCAACAAGAGTGTTCGTTCTTCCACTTTTTCTTGTTTTACCATAAGCAAAGCAGGTTCATTATCATGGATTTATGATAAGTTCACCTCTTGATTTGTCTCCCTACCTCGTCGTGGTTTACGACAAGTTGCAGCAAAATGTCCATAGTTGTGACAATTAAAACATTTTACCTTACTTGTTTCTCTCACACCATGAAATCCCTGAGACCCTCCTCGAAATTTCTGGTTTTGTGAACTGTCAGTTCCTCATGTACTTGTTCTCTTTAACCATTCCTCCTTGTTAACAATAGTTGCCCTCCATTTGTTTTTCGCTTTTCCCACTCATCCTCAGTCAAGAGTAATTGATTTCCAAGCTTCTCTATTTGGCCATGAGTTTTTTCCTCATGCCCCTTTAATGATCCCACGGCCTCTTCTATTGACATCTCATTCAACTTTCCAAATTGCTCCATTACAGAGCTTATTTGCAGAAACCTAGAAGGTACAGCCCTCAACAGCTTCTTCACCACATAACATTTTTCAACAATTTCACCCAACGCTCGTATGTTGGTTACTAGGTCGTTTAACATCATACAGAACTCACTGATAGTTTATGTCTCCTTCATGCTAAGCACCTCAAACTCTGATTTTAAGGTCTGCATCTTGGCCTGTCTTACGCGATCGGAACCTAGGCACATCGTTTTGATGGCATCCCATGTTTCTTTTGTCGTATTCTTAACAGCCACTGACAATAAGATGTCCTCCGGAATGGATTGATAGATGGCTGCCAAAGCCAACCTATCTTTCTTTTCCTCAGCTGCAACCTTTGGATCTGCAAGCTCCACTGCCTTCCAGATGTCGTGTGCTTGCATATTCACCTTCATTTTAAGAGACCACGTTGTGTAGTTACTCTTGCTCAACATTGGATAGCTCAACGCCACCATCCCATCTTTTGTTTTATCTCCCTCCGTCATAACTGGTCTTGGCATACACTTTGGCATACAACGCTCGAGAGCTCTGATAGCAAATGAAGTTTAACAGTATGAACACATACATTATGCACACACTATTCCGAGAATCTGAACAATACACACGAGTATTTGCTGAGATAAACTTGCTGCTGAACTTTGATAATAATAAAAGTTAAGTTATTACTACAGACTCGATGCATACATATAATGAAAAAAGAACTACTACTCCTATAAAACAGGAACAACTCCTATCAGTACTCCACCATCTACACTTACTGAACTGCTCCTACAAAATAGCTAAACTAAACTGGGACTTATTCAAACACAGACAAATACGTTTTCCAGACACCAATGCAAAATAAACAAATAAACCATATAGAGTTTAGATTATTTCCAACAGAAGAAAGCAAGCAAGCCAGATACAAAATTACATTCACACAATAAACCCAATCGAACAAATACAAAAAAAAACAAAAATTAACACATAAACATATAAACATATAAAAGCATAAACCTAGTGAAATATGTTTACCTTAATGAAAGCTTTAAACCCCTGAAACACTTCAATCCGCTGAAACACTTTAATCCCCTCAAAAACTCCAGTCCGGTGAAATAGAAGATATAAACTATTACTAAAACAGTTTATACAAGATATACAACTAAATGCAAGAGTAAAAAATGAAAATGCAAGATGTATTACCACTTAATCGAAGAAGCCCCATATCGAAGAACCCTAATAACCTGTAAGAGAAAATTGATATGTTAGTAACTGAATCCAAAGAAAGTGTGTGTGTTTGTGTATTCAAGTACCTAATCCATACTTGAATCCACGTTTGAATCGAAGAAGAGAGTGGGTCGAGAGAGAAAGAGAGATGTGCCCGTAGAGAGCGAAAGAGAGATGTGTGGGTCGAGAGAGAAAGAGATATGTGTGGGTCGAGAGAGAAAGAGATATGTGTAGCCGTTTGTGTTTGTGTGTTTTTGACGGTCAATTTTCAATTGGGGGAAAACTACCGCCCAAACATTTTCACCATTGGGAACTATAATTTCATTTTATTTTTTATTCAAAAATTAAGTGTTTATTTATTTATATAAGTAGAAAATGTTTTTTTATTATTTATATATTTTATTATTTATTTTTTAAATTAAATATTAAAATTTTAAAAATATATATAATATTAAATATAATATTTTATAGTAATGATTGATCCAGAATAGAATTTACAATGTAAATTTATGATAATATATTTACTTTAATTTTTAAAAATTACAATAATACCTATTATAACACCACATACTATTGTTAAATGTCGTGTAACACTGTCGCATTCATGTAACACTAGGTTAATGGCTATTATAACACCAATTTCATGGTGTTACAATAGACCTCAGATTTCTGAGTTACCGCAATGAAATGTTTGTAACGCTTTTTAAAAAATATTGCAGTAGCCCACTTATGGCGTAGTGAAAGGTAAATTTTAATGTAATCAAAGTACATTAATTCTCGTATAAAAATATAACTATTTCAAGTCTAAGGACCATTACATCATTATCACAGTGATGTAAATCGGAGCCTTATTGGACTATATATAAATAAACTAATTAATATTTTAAAATTATTTCGAGCTTTTAAAATTATATAAAGATATTGAATAATAAATTAATATGATTATTAATTGATTTATTCTTATTTAATTCATAATAAATAAAACATTTGTATAAATGTTCAGATTCTAAATTATACAAATGTTCTATATTCTAAATTCAGAATAGATAAATGAGTAGGGGAATAGAATTAGTAAGGGTGTCAATTATTATGGCTCCTTTCAATAAAAAGTTTTAAGATTGGATAAATGCGTAAGAGGCCGTGGCGGCGATGCAATATGAGCTATGTATTATATTTATCATAAATTGTTATTGCGTAGTTTATATCAAAAAGTGATATTGATATTTAATTTTTTGTTGATATCAAAAATTGGTATTAACTCAGGTTCATGGGTATTGCCAGTCCCCAACTCCAAAATTCACCATATTGACCCGGGGTTACAGAACTGGATTAATAATTTCAATTTTCCAACTTTTGATCTCAGTAAAGAGGATAAATTCTCTGGAACAATATTGTTATTCAAAGAGTGAAATCATGGCATATTTGGGATGCAACCAGATTCAGACTTCTAGAGGCCCCTTATTGTATTTTGGTTTGGAAAAAACTCAGAATTGATAGATATGCATATCATCTTTGGCTCATTTGCCCTGGTAGAATATCCACATTGCACAGATTGGACAATTTCGGAATTGATATCATACCTAGCTTGTTCACTTCAGTATGGGATGTTAGTATCAAAATTTGTATTGATATCTAAGTTGACATTGACATCAAAATGAATATTAATATTATGATTGGAGTTTTGAACAAAGTTAATATAAAGTTTATAATTCAGTCTGTTATCACTATTTCATATTGTTATTTACTATATATTCGTAAACACTTTTTACAAGTTCTGATCCTTGAGATTCAAATTATTGCTTAAGCATATATATATATATATATATATATATATATATTTTTCAAAATATATTCTTGTTCGAAATTTTTGAAAACGGCTTTATAAAACTTCTAAAATTGCATAGTATTTATGGTATTAATTTTGTGATTTATGAAGCTATATTTTATTTACTAAAATTCATTCTTTTTAATCATAATTTTATTAATTATTGAATTACTAGTATACCCTTGAATGCATCTAAGCTTATAAGAGAGTCCAAGGCTAGTATTTTCCATTCCAAACCCACTAACATGCAAAATTACCTCTTTAACCTTGCATGCATTTTTGTCACTATTAGTAAAAAGGACATTATTGTACATTCCTCATTCCATTACCTTTATAGTCAAATTAAAGAGACAAAAACCAAGTGAGTGCCCTTATTTTCATCAACACACCCACTCAAACACCCTCTCCTCTCCTCTCTTTACTCCCTCTTGGCCGAAGCCCATCCCCACCCTCATTCTTGCCATTTTCTTCATTTTTCTTCATCTTCTTTCACTTTTCAAGTTAGTCAAGCCAAGAACTTTATCATTTAGTGGAGTAGCATCATTTTGAGGTGAGTTTTATGCTTGCATGTTGAAGAAGCCGAGGTTGAGACCTTGGTTCTTATGCACTTAAGGTTGCAACCTTGGTGGCTTATAGAATGAACAAGATATGATCTTGGGGAGGTGTTACACTTCTATTTTACCAAGTCATACTCATTTTTCATAAACATTTGGCAATGATTTCTTAGGAGCCGGATGTAAAGTGTCGATTTTGGGAAGTTTTTATGAAAAATGACCATGCATATTGATTTTTAAAGTCTTACTCCTTATAAATGTTGTTTTGTTAAGATTAAACCCTTGCATGCTATTTTTTCATCAAGATACCTTAAGTTTGGTACTTGCATGTTGATTTTAGCACTTGCATGTTGGATATAGTACTTGCATGTTGATTTACAAGTGATTTTCTAAGTAAAAACTATACTTGTTGATTTTATGTTTTGGTGTTTGACTTGTATGAGATGCATGTTGTGGTTTTTGGTTATGAAATGCTAGTTTAAGTTATATATAATGAAATGAGCTTAAGGTCAGTAGCTATCATGAAGTTACCATGCATGCATACTTCGAATTCTTGCTTAAAATGCTAAGTGATGGCTTGTCTTGTGATGTGTCCTTACTTGTTTTTATAAGAGATCTTCATGCTAAATAAAATTACAAATGAGACTTAAATGTTGTTAGTCAGTAGGTATTAGTGTATGTTAGGGCTTGCCTTGGTCTGTTGTTGATTATTATTTGGTTTTTGTGTAATGAAAGGAGTTAAGGTGGAAGGAGTCGCATTGATCTTAGTTGGGAAGATTTTTGTACTAGAAGTTTAGGTCATTTTAGGTGAGTTTTAGCAAGGACTTGGTAGGCCTGAGCTCAAGGGAGTTTGGACTTGGTTCATACTTGAGTCCAGTAGTTTTAGATTGCATAAAAGCTTGTATTTGGTTAGGCCCACACACACAAACCTGAGAACAACTCAAAATGGGGCAGATTTGGGTAAACTTGACTTTTGGTTGATTATCAGCATGTCATAGGTTAGTCCTTCATGGGACCTTGGTCTAAATAGATGTAAGAAGTCTTAGAAAGCTTAACAAGTCATTAAAACCTATAATTGAACTAAATAGGTGAGTTTTAAGTTGGTAAAATTAGGGAAGTTTGGAAATCAGGGAAGGCAGTTTTATGTCAACTTCCACTTAAGGCCTAGGGAGGCCTGAGTAAGGCCTTTGAGTCATTCCAACTTTGAGAGTCAATTTAGAGTCTTAATGACCTTTAAAAGTTTGTTTGGAGTGAAGACCCAAGGTGGATATACCTTATTTCCACCAAAATACCCGAGAGTCACCATTAGAGTTTCCTTTAGAAGCTTTAGAGAGGTGCGTTGCATTTGTGTGTATTTTAAGTGAGGCTTTGATGTCAAACCAATTGCTAAAGTTAGCTTAAAGTCATAAGAAGTCATAGGAGTCAAAATATAGCAAAGGCCTAAGGTAGAACTTCATATTTTTGCCAAGGTACACCATTGGTGCCAAGGTGTGCATTTGATAAGTCAAATAGTGTGCATTGCATTTGTGAGTCATTTATAGTGAGGCATAAGTGTGCCTTACTGAATTTAGGTTAAGTTAAGGTCTTGTAAGGAGGATTAGGAGTATTGGTCATGATAATTGTATGTATGAGATTAAATGCATAAGTGACTAAGGCCGTAAATAGAATCAAAATGTGTACTATTAACTAAGTAATAAATTGCCATGTCATTTCTTGCTATGTGTTATGTGATTTATATTGTTCATATATTATTTGTAATTAGTAGAATTTAAGTGTATATATATGTGTGTGTATATGTGTATATGCATATTCATAGTATACGTGAAAGGGTAGTAGCAAGAATTGTAATGAGGATACTATTTATCATAGGTTCAAGTAGAAGGCCAGGAAAGGAGCCCATGGACGATTCAATTCAAGTACTCAGTAATCATAGTCCAGGAAAGTGAACTCTCAACATACCTCTATAATTTTGTTGCTTGTGGTTAAAAACCCCGTGAATGCATGACTACGGTTTCAATAAGATTAATTAGTCCCTGACATCACCCAATGATTAAATTTTGAATCTAGTTAATCTCTTTCATACTTGAATTGATTCCTTTTCCTCACATATTACCTAATATCCATGTGAATACCCTACAATAGTTCCTTAATAAATCATGTGAATCCTAATACCCTCAAAACCTAGAATCATTTCCTTTGGAAACCCAAACACTAGTATCGTTTCCTTCATTTGAACTTTGACAATACCAACCCTTGTTATCTTGTCCTTGATCAAGAACCCTTTTTAAATTAAAAGGAATTGGATGGTATGTTTTGATAATACTGAGGCACCAGTCACCGTTAAAACCTCAGTAGCAGGGTGCCTGATGGCTTTTATATGGCCAATGTGTGCCGAGGATCCTCAATGGTTGTGAATCACTTGTTATGTGGTTCGGAGCTTTGATGTGGGCTGATCACCCCTCATTGGTCATAGCGTTGTGTGATTTCCAATTTCATTCACTCATTATAACTTGATCTTCTATTTGAGATTTCATATTGCTGATTTATCTTCTGTTATCGTTTTATCACGGTTATGATGCATTGTTATATACTGTTATTCACTTGATGAGCATTTTTTCTGATATTGTTATTGATGTTATCCCTTCAATAAAACCCGAATATGGTTCGTTTCAAGCAAACCGCGCGTAAGACTTCTGGGGACTCGAGGTATGCCTACCATCAGATATTGGAGCAGGTAGGGAACTAGTAGTTCCCTAAGGGTTGTAAACTTTGGGTTTAAAATTTAGTAGTAATTTGACTTAAGATATTTTTGATTTGTAATAATGAATATGTTAGATGTTTTTCAAACTCATTCCTGTGTATTCGGGGATTGTGGATAAGGGTTGTAGCCTTAATATTCTATCTTTTGTAGTACTTTAATGTTTAATTATTATTATGCATATTTCTGCTAGTTAGTAGTGTGGGTTCGTCACAGGTTGGTATCAGAGCCACAGGTTTGAGTCACTGAACAACATAGGATAAATGAAGATAAGATAGGAATTTAGAGAATCGGATGAACTTAGATCATTTGGGTTTTAGGACGTTAGAATCTATAGGTTTTCTAACCCTTTTATTTATAACCACGTATATATATAACTGTTTGACAGGTATCATTCTCAGTGACTCTCGGATTCCCTTCTACTATGCCATTCCCTCTTTACGCGCAGATGGTATTGATGGTTGATCGACTGGAGGGCGAGAACGTGAATCTTCGACGTAGGGTGGACCAGCTGTATCGCGAGAACTCGAACGACGAGGCCGACCGACCCCGACTGATACCTAGGCTTTAGGAGATCATCCAGATGGCTGAGGACCGATTATCATTAATGATTCCACACTATGAGAGAGAGAGTCAGATCACTCTTACCGCCATTGCCAACGAGCTCCGCCGAGTGATTAGCCGTCTCTGTGCCCCTGTTCCCCCACCATCATCCTCTTAGACTATCATATAGTGCACTTGTTTCCAGCATCATTGTTGATTAGTACTTTCATTTCCATTTGTACCTTGTACCCGGATTGTTTCAGAAAGACTTTATTTGCACTTTATTTCCTGTTCGTACTTTATTCGCACTTTTCATTCGAACTAATGTTAAATTCGCACCTTGATTATCTCTATAATATTGTCATCTCATTACCATGCTATATACTTGCTTAAATAGAACTTGTTGTTTAAATTCTGTCGATTTTGATGAAACATTTGCTCCTGTTGCAAGACTTGAAGCCATCAGAATCTTCTTAGCCTATGCAGCCCATGCTAATTTCAAGGTCTATCAAATGGATGTCAAAAGTGTCTTTCTGAATGGAGATTTGGAGGAAGAAGTATATGTCAGTCAACCTCCTGTTTTTAAAGATCCAAATTTTCCAGAACATGTATATTATCTTTTGAAAGCACTTTATGGACTGAAGCAAGCACCTAGAGCCTGGTATGACACTTTATCAAAGTTCCTTTTGGAAAATCACTTCACAAGAGGTACTGTAGATAAAACTTTATTTTTCAAGAATGTTAATGGCTCTAGTATACTTGTTCAAATTTATGTAGATGATGTTATTTTTGGCTCTACAGATGAGAAACTTTGCAAAAAGTTTGCCAAATTGATGCAAAGTAAGTATGAAATGAGCATGATGGGAGAACTAACTTACTTTCTTGGTTTACAAGTTAAGCAAGTTAGTGATGGAATATTCATTAGTCAAACTAAATATATTTTTGATCGTTTAAAGAAGTTTGATCTAATGGATTGAACATCTACAAAAACTCCCATGGCCACTGCAACTAAGCTTGAATTAAACACTACTGAAAAGTCTGTGGATATTTCAAGTTATAGAGGCATGGTTAGCTCACTTCTGTACTTAACAGCTAGTAGGCCAGATATAATGTTTGCTACTTCTTTAAGTGCTAGATTTCAGGCTGATCCTAGAGAATCTCACTTAATAGCTATTAAGAGAATTTTCATATATCTCAAGGGAACACCAAACCTTGGCATTTGGTACCCTAGAGATTCTGGTTTTGATCTAACTGGTTATTCAGATGCAGATTATACAGGTTGTAGAATTGATAGAAAGAGTACAACAGGAACCTGTCAATTTCTAGGAAACAAGCTTGTGTCCTGGTTCAGTAAAAAGCAAAATTCAGTTTCTACTTCTACAACTGAAGCTGAATATATTGCTGTTGGAAGTTGCTGTGCACAGATTTTATGGATGAGAAATCAATTGCTGGACTATGGTTTGCAAGTTGAGAGGATTCCAATTTTCTGTGATAATACAAGTTCAATTACCATCACTGAAAATCCAGTGCAACATTCAAGGACAAAGCACATAGATATCAAGTACCATTTTATAAGGGAACATGTAATGAATGGTACTGAGGAGCTACATTTTGTTCCAAGTGAGAAGCAACTTGCAGATATCTTTACCAAGCCACTGGATGAATCCACCTTTTCAAGGTTGGTAAGTGAGTTAGGTATGCTTAATTACTCTTAAATCTATCTGAGTTATTTTGCAAGTTGATATGCAGCCAGAAATTTAATTGATTTTTCAGTCTTGGATGAAATTTTGGCTAAGTCAAAATTTACATCTCGACGGATGACCCTTATCCATCGAGTTTGGTCATCCGTCGACATACAGTTTGCTAATAAAAATCAATTACTTTTCTGGAATATTTTATGTCTCGACGGATAACAGTTTATCCTCATCCGTCGAGTTGTCTTAATCTCAGCCGTTAATTCCCTGTACATTATCCATCGAGTGTACTTACAGTTTGTAAGCATTACACGACGGATAATGGGTGGAATTTTTACAGTTTATTTTTAAACGGCTATTTTAGGCCATTTCTATTGGTTAATTTATTTTACTTTATTATTTTTATCAGTTATTTTTGAGATAGTATAAAAGCTTATTTCATTGCAATTGTTTTCTTTTATCATTCTCAAATTCAACTGCTCTAATTTCATTCTCTTTCAAGCACTTACTCTCCTTCTCTTCAAGCTTTTATTCTCTAAACAGTGGCACCTGTTGTAAAGATTATTTCTCAAACTGGGTTCATTTATGAGAAGAACAATTTCACTGCATTAGTTAACAAGGGTATTCAGCAATCGGATGACTATCACAAGATGATGGACTTTGTGAAGAATTGCAAGCTCAATTATGCCATGCTGGAATCACCCACAATCTTCTGTGAAGTTGTTGAAGAGATGTGGACCACTGCTACCTACAACTCTACTGAGAAGACCATCACTCTAACCATCAAAGGTAAAGAATTATGTATCAATAGTGATGTGATAAAAGCATGTTTCAAAATTCCTGATAACAATGTGACTTCACCACCCAATGACACTGATATTATCAATATGCTTAATTCCATGCACTATGCACTTCATACTTCTAAACTGAGTGATATTAGGAGAATGGGTCTTAGGAAGGAGTGGAGTTTCTTGTGTGATGTAGTTACAAAGATTTTCTCAGGAAAGATCAGTAATTTTGATTCAGTGAATATTTCCATGCTTAACATGCTATATATGCTAGTTACAGATAAATTTTATAATTTCAGTGACCTTGTCTTGTTTGAGTTAGGTTTTAAATTAGGTGAGTTAGCTAAAAGAGGTAAGAATGTATATTATGCTAGATTTCTTATGTTATTGGCTAACAACCTCTGTGAAGAGATTGTGCTTGAGAACCCTAACAACAAACTGGATTGTTGGGTTCAAGAGAGAAGGCTCATTGTAGATTTGAACAGGGCCAATCATCACAAGGATGTGCCAATGTTCTACTTTCCTGTAATGCAGGCACCTCAGGTAAGTGAGGTAAGTTCATCCATCCCTACAACTATTCCAACCTCCATAATTTCTTTGAGTTCAGGAGTAGCTATGGCAACTGTGCCAATAACCAAACAGTTGCCTACCAAAGCTGTCAAACCTACTACTATTTCCAAATCCAAATCAAAGAAAACCCCCTCTGGTATCTCTCAAAAGATACCAGTTGAAAAATCCACAAAAGCCAAGGAGGGGAGTGTGAAGGAGGGAAAGTCAGGTGAGGGAATGGGTGAACATCAAAGAAACCCCAAAAATAAGGTTGGAGAGTTGAGTGAATCCCAGCCTAGCCACACTGCAGTTTCCCAACAAACTGCAGTGCTTAAAAAAGGATAAAAGCTCACTTCTAGATGCATCCTCCCAAAAGGATATAGTTATTGAACAAAGCTCTCAACCAAGAGCACAGGCCAGATGCTTAGGGACACAAGCTCACCCCAAACTTATACAAGAAAGAAGAAATCTAAAACCTCTTGGGATGCACAGGATACACACATAGTGCAAACTGGTGCTAAAGACACAGTCATTGCACCTTCTCAAGTTCAGTTTGATGTGGCTCCAATAAATATGGAGTCACAGCCAAAATCTCTAGTTATAAGAGCACCTCAAACACCATACTCACCAACAAATTCTCTGGATGTGGATATGATAAACACATAAATTCCTGATTCCCCTTCTTTAACTCTGTTGGGGAAGCCAAAATCCAGTGCAAGTGAGCATCATCTTTTAGATGATTTGTTGGCTCACTTGCCAGTTCTTTCAGAAACTGTTGTGTCATTTGTGCCTAAAATTTCTTCAATCAGCACAGAGTCAACAATAGTTTCTCTTCCCACCTCATTCATTTCTACTCTCTCGACGGATATTGCTCATCCATCGAGTAGTGATTGTATCCCGACGGATAAGCCTAGCAGTTATCCGTCGGACAGCAAAACCACTCACTCGATGGATATCACTCATCCGTCGAGTATCTCTGCACAACTTCAAACTTCAATTATTTCAAGTGCAGAAAATTTAGTGGTTGTACAGTCACTCTTAGGATTGAGAGAGCAGAGTGTCTTGAGTGAGAGGCTGGGTTGCTCCCAGGCAAAAGGAGAGGAAATGAGTGAAAATCTGCAATCCATTTCTTCAGGATTGGCAAAAGGGAGTGAGAGGAGTCCCACCTTAGTAGGTGATGGTGAGGGTGTGAGGGTAGGAAGCAAGGGTGAGACCCTGATGCAACAAAAGAGAGAACATGAGAGAAAAGCAGGTACAGAGGATATAAGGGTGGATCCAGCCATTGCTCATGAGTCAATGATTGTGGATGATGCAGAAAAGGAAAGACAATTTCAGCAACATTACAAAGCTGTAATTGATAACATTTCCTTGGATGCTGACACTTTTACTCATCCTGTGTCAGCCTATCAACTGTTGGCTGCTCAGGGCAATGAGGAAGCAGAGAAGACTTTAAATCTAATACATACTTCAGAATCTCTACAAAGGGATAAAGTTGTTGTTAATTTAATGCCTTCTACAGCAGGTGAGCCATCTGAAGAATTTGGAGTAAATTCTAATGATGATGACTCTGTTTCATTTGATGGAAGCATGAACTTAGGGGGAGATGAAGGCCCAAGTTCTATTCCAGATCTACCTGAATGGGCTTTGACAAAGGAGTCTACACCAGGACAATTCAATGTATCCTTAGTCAAACAAATCATGTCTATCCAAAAGGCCATTCAGAACACCTCAAATGCTGGTACCAAGGCTATTCTTCAAGCCCACCTAGATTCTCTACATCTCATGGAGCTACAGCAATTAAGACAGAATCTGAGTGTGGATGAACTCAAAAAGGATATAGCTGACTTGAAGACCTACAATTCTGATAAGCTGGATTTAATAATGCCCTATGGTACCATGCAGGATCTGCTCCTGAGACTGAGAAGAGAATCAGATGCTGAAAAGAAGCTGGCCAAATTGGAGGACAGAGTTCAAGTTATTGAAAACTCTGTGGTCACCATTCTTCAAAATCAACAGTCTCAGACCAGTCTTCTAATGCAACTGGCTAAAGCACAAGGCTTGACTCCTCAACTTGATGATAACAAAAAGGGGGAGAAAGGACCAAGTGAGGGGGAGAAATTTCAGATACAAATCAGTAAAGTAATTGTGCCTTCAATTACTGTCTCAAAGCCACCAGTTGTAGATGGTATAGATCTGATTCAAGCAGCAACAGCTAACTTGAAAGTTGCTGAGAAGGAAAAGTTGAGTTTGGTCAACTGGAAGAAAATTGATAAGGAGATACAGAAAAAGTTTGAACTTGTCAAGGAGCCAGTTAATTCAGCCATCCATCACTCTCAAGTCAAGCAAATTAGTGTGCATGAGATGAGCATGAATTATCTGAAAAGAGGATAATCCTCCTGCATCAAGTCTCCAAAGGCTGAAATGATTCTTAAACCAAGGGCAAACTACTCAAAATCATCTTTGAAGAACCCCTTGGACTTTGTGTATGAGACACCCAAGCCTGATGAAAAGAAGCTTCTGTCAAGATCAATTGTCTTCTATACAGATCCAGCTGATTCAATTTCTAAAAGAAGGATTGCTAAAATTGTCAGAAATGGGAAAGAAATTTGTGTGGTGGCTGGCCACCCTCAATTTGCTCAAGCAAATAGAGAAGAAAAATCTAGATTGAAGCAGGAAAAGAAGCAGGCTGCTCTAGATGCTAAAAAGGCTAAACAAAAGAGAAATCAGATTGCTATCTTGGCCAAGCTACATGCTGTAAACACATCACAACAAATTCTCTCTCAACCATCTGAAGCTACTGAATCAAGGAAGCAAGTTGAAGAACAAAAGAAATCTCCAAGAAAGAAAGAATTGGCTAAAAGAACTAAAAGAAAACTGGATATTGTTGACAAGGAATTGGAAGATCAATTTCCTAAGATATCCACACCAATTACAACTCAAGCAACAAAGCCTTTTGTGGTATTTGAAGACATAAAGGTGGTGGATCCCTACAGGAATATTCATGGTGAACCTATTGTGCCCAAGGATGAGCCAATAGATTGGGATAACATACCAATTCCAGACTTCAATCTACCAATCCTTAGCAAGCCAAAAAGGACAAAGTCAAGAGCAGTCAAGAAAGTGAAGTTGTCACCTCTCAAATCCAAGTCTGTAGTTAAAACTCAGCCCAAAGTCAATAAGGGAGACTACATGTACTTGTGTGACATCAAAGAATTTTCTGATCTAAACCTCTATCTGGATGAACTAGATGAGGTGAGAGGAATTGATGCATATAGAAACCTACCTGAAAGGTTAGTGTTCAAGTACAAAGGAGGAAAGGAGATTCAGTGGCCACTTCATAGGATTCTTCAAGAGAGCCAAGCTGTACTGATTAAAGTTTATTCATCTTTCAAGAAGAACTTTGGGTTTAATATCACTGCAAGAAGACTAGTATTGAAGAAGATTGAAGAACTAAGGAGTGTTAGAGCAAAAGATGCACTCTCCAAAGACTCTAATTATCCTATACACTGGGAGAAGAGTGCATCTAAGGCCATACTGGCTGATGGAGTTCATAGATGACAAAGGTGTGAGAAGATTCTTCAGATTTGTTAGGTCCCAATGTGTTTGTAGAAGGGGGGGTTGAATACAAACAGTACCAAATAATCGAATAAATGCGGAATAAAAAATGTGAAACAAAATTCAAGTTAAATAAAAATATTATTAAACTTGAAAGGTGTTACAACAACTGTATCGATTATAAGGTATTAATCTCAAATCAATTATCACAAATCTAGAATAAATTCGACATGAACTTTTTCTATTTTTGCAATAATTAGAATCAAATGCTAAACGCGATTTGAGATTAAGTTCTAGGGATTTTGATCCGCTAGATTGTTACACAAGAACAAGAGAATGATTTCTAGTTGATTGGATTTAACTTTGGAATCTAGAAATTGATCTTGAATTAAGCAGATAAAAAAATTGAATGTTTCAGAGGCGGCTGCTTTTTCTTTCTGTTTGTTCTTGGCTTCTATTTTTCTGAATTATTGAGTTGCTGCTTCTCTGCTTCTTTTTAATCAACAGCTGAATAGAATTGAACTGGCATGACAATCCTATAGCTGGCAAGACTTTCGGTAGGACAATGGATTGAACTAGCAAGACAATCTGATTGAACTAGCAAGACACTCAGAATGAACTAGCAAGACAATCCTCCTCCTAGTGTAACTTTCGGTGAGACTATTGAAAATGGCCTAGCATGACAATCGGTATGACAATCCTGATTGTCATGCTAGTTCATTTTCAATTGTCTTGCTGATTTAATGCAGATTTTAATCCAATTAAAATTCTGAAAATCCTTAATATTAATTCAGAATTAATTAATCAATTAATTCAATTAATCAATAAATTAATCTTTACAGATATAATTTATTTTCTTAATTAAATTATATGACTTAATTAATTAATAGAGAATTAATACTACTCTTAAGCAGCAACCAATCTTCTGAATATCTTCTGAAAATCACTGAAATTATGAATCAATTCCACCACTTCAATGTTGACACTCGATGTACTGTCTGGTTCATGAGTGACTAACTTCCGTGACGTTTCTTCATGTCTTGACTTTGACACTTTGATTTTCTTCAGATTAAATCCTTGTAATTAATGATACTCTGACGAGATCTCTGTCACTTGATTAAATCCACGATCTTGATTTATATCACTGAGGCATGATCAACTTCTTGAACTTCTTCCAGTGAATTAACTCCTCAAGTCTGTAGATGAACCTTGTTTCTGAATCCTTTGACAGATATTACTTTGCGAGATCTCTTTGACGGTAGATCCACTATTTACTTATTACATTCTTATTTGAGATTGAGTTGAATCCTCGAATATACAAATAGGCTATGACATATGACTTACAATCTCCCCCTATTTGTTTGTTAGACAATAACACACAAATACCTAGAGGATAACTCAACTAACAAAAAAGAAAAAGATATAAAAAGCAATGCAAAGTAAATAGTAGAAAAGTTCTGGAGATTAACATTTTCCAGATTCCAAGTAGATGTTCCTCTAGACTGAACATATCTTCAAGTAGTTCCATCTTCATTTGTACAACCACATTTCCTGTTGAGAAGCCCATATCTCTCTTGCTTCTCCCCCTATGAGAATCAACTGATTAAGAAGATCACCTTCATTTACCACCTCTCCCGTACAATAGGATCCGCAGATAAAAACCAATGGTACTCCCCTTTTGAAAACAGCTTCTTCCCTTACTAGAAAATCACCTTGTGTTTACCACCTCTCCGTACAATAGGATCCGTAGTTACAAACAACAAGTGGTGTGGTGTAGTGTACATTTTTAGGATCTTTTTCTTCCTCCCTACTATTTCTCCCCCTTAGTTGAGGAATCCTCCAAACTATTACTTAAGCTTTTATCTCCCCCTTAAAGAAGGAATGTATGCCGTCGTCTGAAGGAGTTCTCATATTTCACTTGGTTGGAAAAGAAATAACAAGAAGTTTCTCTTTCTTCCTCACTGTGAGTGTGTGATTCTGTTTAGTGTACCTCACATGTGTTTCACTCTTCTCTCCACTCGTGTTTACACTCATTCTCACAAGTGTATCACTCTTCTCTCATAGCTCCATAATCCAGCTGTACCTGCAAGGAAAATCACCTTAACCATCCTTAAGGAGGTCACAGGTGGTGCAATGGGAGTTCACAAATCCCCATCCTTGTTAAACTCGTCAGATGAATCTGAGTCATAATTTACAAGTTGCTAGTTTTCCCTTTTAGGGTTCCAGATTTGAATTCTGGGAAGGTAAACAATGATCCAACGAATTTAGCATAAAGATCAAAGTTCCCTTCTAATGTCTGTGAAGACATTTCCTTGTGACTCATCAGGTAATATCTGAATCATTGTCAACAAGTTGCCGATCTGCACCTATGTCAGATCCACTATCCGCAGATGCATCCAGGGGATTTAAGCCTGGGGAGGTAGACACTGACCACTGACATATGGCTTTTGGATCAGTATCATCTCCTAACACCTGTAAAGGCAATTGGTCCACTAACGAACCTTGAACAATCGAATCTGACCTTAAAATGGTCGAAACTCTTGTTTCCGTCAACTCATCCTTTGTGTGTGTAACCTCTCCTTGTGCATCAAGAATTGATTATGTTTGAAGTGGTGACACTACATCGGATACCTTGGCCGACAGGCAAAATTCAATAGACGCACCCTGTTGAGAGAATGAATCTAGTAACTGTTTTTGTGCCTTTGTCAGCCATTACATCTTTTTGAGAAGATGTATGGGGGCTAGCAGTTGTCTCGGTTTAAATACTACTCATCTATGTAGGAGACAGAGCTACTGGGTTCACTACAGAACCTTCCTTATGTGGTGCACTAAGGCACTATCTCCCTCACGCTCATTCATACTACATTTAGTGGTAAGAGAGTGTTGGTTGATTCTGTTTTTGTGTTTGTCTTTACAGTCTGGGATAGATGTTGTGGGTTTTCAACCTCATGACTGTCAATGAAAGAAAGCCATTGGAGACTGAACCTGTAACACAGAATATATGGTAATAGAGAGAAAATGATTTACAATAGTGATTTCAAAAGATTTTACATGAAATAAGAAATCACTAATGTAGAAAGAAGTTTGATTTTGTTTTCAATATGAATGAGTTTTTGATAAAACATTGATCACTTAGGGTAAGGTCTAAGTAATTCTCATTCATGTCAAAAGCTTACAAATATCTGCAACATAATGTTAACAAGATATCATTGACCGATACTTGTCAAGTACTTTAGATACTAATTGTTATGTTGCATAATCAATATACCACTACACATATAAAACAATATGATTGTGCCTAGTGATAAGATAATTACTAATATGACGACTCTACTTATTCATATAAAATTATAACTTCTGTTAGAGTGCCATACCATGTCCTTGACGATTGCTTGAGCAGTATACTAGTTCATACCAACCTGAAGTGAGATTGTGAAGAAGAGATTGCATAGTCCAATAGATCTGCAGCTGCAAAGTCCATGAATTGTGGTGCACTGACTTCCTCTTTTAACTCACCAATCAGGAGTACACTTGTACACATCTTACTAGAGTCCAATTCCAAGTGTAATGTGCATCAGGTGCCTGATATGTCGTAATATTCTCAAGTCTCGTCACTTGTGCTATATGTTAGATACTGCTTCCTGATAATAACCTAGCACAATATACAAAATTTCACTGATAATATATCCAGCTTGCAAACAGCCATATCCCTTAGATAAACCTTTGTTGTTATCTCCAAAGGTAACCAGGGGGCCAGCTTTCTCAATCACATTTGATAGCAGGGCTCTATCTCCGGTCATATGTCTTGATGATCCACTTGTCAAGAATCCACACTACCGGTTACACATGTATACTGCCCTGCACTTCAAATGGATTAGACCTTCTTCGGAACCCAAACTTGGTTGGGCCCGGCATACTTGTAGAATTGTCCTTTGTCAGGCAAAACAACATTTTTAATTTTAATGGTCTCAACTTTCTCAATGACTGAACATTTGACCTTGTAAACAGCCTTAACAAATTTCTGTTTAAGCTTAGGCACAAATGTCTCCTTTCTAGCCTTAGAAGGACTAGCAGTCTTAGATCTATCATTCTTCTTGTTATTCACATGCTGACGAGGAGTAGTCTTATCATTAGACACATGCTTACCATTAAAATAAGCATACATCATATTAAAAGCACAAGACATACAATTAGCAACACCACATGCTTTATGAGAGTGATTAACAGCAGGTAATTTATGCATGGTAGACATGGCATTATTGTTATCCAACTCATGTGTTCCTGAGTTAGTCTCAGTTGCTTTCACAACTTTGACTGGAACTTTCGACTCACTTGACTTGGAAACAATCTTCTCATAAGCATGATCCTCAGCACGTATTTCTTCTTGAATAACAGAAGAGGTCGCATCAAATGGTTCAGCAATTGATGCTTTATAGAGGGGTTCATCAACACCCTTAAGCACATGTGGTACTTCCCTCCCTTTAGCACAGACATGAGGAGGGGAGTTTATGCCTAATTCTCCAATAGCAGCATTAGTAATCATAACCTATTCCAGATGTTTGATTAACAGCTTGCTTACTGTAGAACTCTTTAGCCTTCGAACAAGAATTGAAGTAGGCTCTAACCTTAGTCTCAATAACGGTGATCTTGTCTTTGAGAATAGTTTCGAGTTTTCTATAACAGTCAACTCTATTCTCTAGAAAAGATACCTGTTCTTTCAATTTGTCTTGATTAATGTGCACAAGTCTTAATTCATTGACCTCTTTCTCAAGGTCTGTGATCTGTAAACTTAACAGTTCATTATCACGACGTGCACAATCTAAGTTACCTCTTAGATGATAAACCATTTCAGCATCAGAAAGTTTTACCTCTATTCTTGATGATGAAGCTTTTCCATCAACAGCCATAAGAGCAAGATTTCCTTCTTCTTCATCTTCACTGTCAGTATCATCCCAGCTTCTTCCCTTTGCCAGATAAGCCCTTTCAGAGTTCTTTCTTACTTGCTTTGGCTTTCTACATTCTGTGGCAAAGTGTCCCAACTCATTGCAGTTATAGCATCTAATGGTGCCCCGATCAACCATCCCTGTTTGGTATCCACCACTGCTGGTGTTAGAGGATGAAGATCCACCTTTCTGGAATTTGTTGTAGTTGGACTTGTACTTAAGCTTGGGATTCCTCTTGAATCTGACATGGGAGAATCTCTTGACAATTTGGGCCATTAACTCGTCTTCCAATTGCTCCAGCTCTTCCAAGGAATAAAAATCATCACTTGATTGATTTGTAGTAGGAGGATCATATTCTGCTACTAACATATTTTCCTCAGCCTTGGAAAACTGTACCATTCTCTCCAATTGTTGAGATTGCTGTTGTTGTGACCTTCAGCTACAAGTGCAGTAGATGTGCTGACCATTCTATCCTTCCCGTAGACTTCCTTCTGTTGAATCTGCTCCAACTCATAGGTTTTTAACACTCCATAGAGCCTGTCCAAAGAAATCTCACTCAGATCTCTAGCTTCTCTAATGGCAGTGATTTTATGTTCAAGATGAGCTGGTAGTGTTAAAAGGAACTTTTTGTTGACCTCCCTGATTGAATAATACTTTCCATTGATGTTCAGGTTGTTGATCAACGCATTGTACCTCTCAAACACTTCAGTAATTCCTTCTCCTGGATTTGATTTGAAATGTTCATATTCAGAGGTTAGGATTTCCAACTTGTTCTCCCTAACTTCCTCTGTGTCTTCATTAATTACCTCAATAGTTTCCCACATGTGTTTAGAATTTTTACAGTTCATCACATGTCTGTTCATCAAAGGATCAAGGGAATCAATTAATATTAATTGAAGGCTGGCATCCAAGGAGGCTTCTTCCTTCTCAGCAGGAGTAAAATCTTCGGGTTCTTTTGGATAGGTTCTAGCTTTAGTAGTCACCAAACCATCTATTATTACCTCCGGTTCAATAACCATCGGAGTTTTATACCCTTCTATAACAAGTTTGAATATTTGGGATTTGCAACTTGTAAAAATAATAGCATCTTCTTCTTCCACATGATATAATTCTCTTTATCAAATTGTGGAATTTTAACGGTTCCAACTTTATGTGAAGTCATTATGAATTTTTGAATAAATAAAAATTCAAGGAGTTGAAAAATCACAAAAGTCTAGGATCTTGATTTGTTCGTTAATCAGAAGGCTCTGATACCAATTGTTAGGTCCCAATGTGTTGTAGAAGGGGGGGTTGAATACAAACAGTACCAAATAATCGAATAAATGCGGAATAAAAAAATGTGAAACAAAATTCAAGTTAAATAAAAATATTATTAACTTGAAAGGTGTTACAACAAACTGTATCGATTACAAGGTATTAATCTCAAATCAATTATCACAAATCTAGAATAATTCGACATGAACTTTTTCTATTTTTGCAATAATTAGAATCAAATGCTAAACGCGATTTGAGATTAAGTTCTAGGGATTTTGATCCGCTAGATTGTTACACAAGAACAAGAGAATGATTTCTAGTTGATTGGATTTAACTTTGCAATCTAGAAATTGATCTTGAATTAAGCAGATAAAAAAAATTGAATGTTTCAGAGGCGGCTGCTTTTTCTTTCTGTTTGTTCTTGGCTTCTATTTTCTGAATTATTGAGTTGCTGCTTCTCTGCTTCTTTTTAATCAACAGCTGAATAGAATTGAACTGGCATGACAATCCTATAGCTGGCAAGACTTTCGGTAGGACAATGGATTGAACTAGCAAGACAATCTGATTGAACTAGCAAGACACTCAGAATGAACTAGCAAGACAATCCTCCTCCTAGTGTAACTTTCGGTGAGACTATTGAAAATGGGCCCTAGCATGACAATCGGTATGACAATCCTGATTGTCATGCTAGTTCATTTTCAATTGTCTTGCTGATTTAATGCAGATTTTAATCCAATTAAAATTCTGAAAATCCTTAATATTAATTCAGAATTAATTAATCAATTAATTCAATTAATCAATAATTAATCTTTACAGATATAATTTATTTTCTTAATTAAATTATATGACTTAATTAATTAATAGAGAATTAATACTACTCTTAAGCAGCAACCAATCTTCTGAATATCTTCTGAAAATCACTGAAATTATGAATCAATTCCACCACTTCAATGTTGACACTCGATGTACTGTCTGGTTCATGAGTGACTAACTTCCGTGACGTTTCTTCATGTCTTGACTTTGACACTTTGACTTTCTTCAGATTAAATCCTTGTAATTAATGATACTCTGACGAGATCTCTGTCACTTGATTAAATCCACGATCTTGATTTATATCACTGAGGCATGATCAACTTCTTGAACTTCTTCCAGTGAATTAACTCCTCAAGTCTGTAGATGAACCTTGTTTCTGAATCCTTTGACAGATATTACTTTGCGAGATCTCTTTGACGGTAGATCCACTATTTACTTATTACATTCTTATTTGAGTTGAGTTGAATCCTCGAATATACAAATAGGCTATGACATATGACTTACAAGATTAGAAGACCAATTGAGCATCTCCAGCAATGAGACTCTCTTGGAAATGCAAGGAAAGCTAAATCTCTCAGAATCTGATGAATTGGAATTCCACAGGCAGCTCCAAAATCAGATTGATGAAAACAACAGAAAGCTTGGAAGAAGATCCAGACCTTCAAGAAACTAAAAAAATCTGCTCAGGCTAGAGGAGCATCTTGAAAATGATTGTGCGCTAAACTTTGTACATTTTGTTATTTGAAGCACTTTTCAGTATTATCTACTTTTCTTTAAAGCTGTATGTTTAGGGTATTTTGTTATCATCAAGTATGTCTTAATTTATGGCTACAATTCCAGTAGACATAAATTGGGGGAGATTGTTGTGCATATGTTATGTACTTGATGATTTCATGAACAAAACACATAAGTAGATTTTACTTAGTGAAATAATGTAGCACTCGACGGATAAGAATTATAGTCCCGACGGATAACTCATTATAGTCCCGACGGAATGATGACTTATTATCCATCGAGTGAGTAGTTTATGTAATAATAAGTCTGTAGCTCATTTCTACATACACCTTTGTATAGATTCTGTAGTAGCATATAAGTCATGTTGACTTTAACTATGTATGCAGAATAGGTTGATTAATTGTACATAGATGATGTCTTGTAATTCTGTATAAATGAATTGAAGTCAAGTGCCAAAATAAGCTACCAACCGGATGATTAACAAAGCCATCGACGGTATGATCAAATGCCTATCAACGGATGTTTAATATAGCAGTCGACGGATGATCAATGAAGCCATCAACGAATGATCATAAAAGTCGACGGATGATCAATGTACTCAACGGATAAAGAATTCAAATATCAGTTGACAGTGACAACTGGTCACATGCGTCGAAGTGTATGCAAAATGGAATGAGGAAGCCTATTACTGGGTAATAGAGAACAAAGTAGCAAAGCATTAGGACCCTGATAGTTTTTATAATGATCCTCTCTTTTGACTTGTAATCTTGGTAATATATAAACCAAGAAGTAGCAATAGAAAACAAGAACTGAGATACAAAAAGTGAGGAAACATTTGTAAGCAGAATTATTAGCATTTCTCTGTATTCTCAGTAGTTTCATATTTGTAAGCAGTTGTAAGCATTCTTGCCCACAGAGTTCTCTCGATATAATATATATCTCTAGTGGAATTATTTAAAGCCACCAGAAAGTTTTTTAAAGACTCTTGTTTTTAATTACTCGTGTTTTGGTTCACTTAAGTTTTTATTCCGCATTGTGCTAATCAATACACTTATATATATTCGAGTTTGAACATTTTTATTTTAAGAAAAAGGTTCAAGAATTCCATTTAACCCCCCTTCTGTAATTCTTGCTATATTGTTAAAGGACTAACAAATACAAAGCAAAAAAACTTATAACAACCATTTCCCTGGTTTGAAATTATTCTAATTCGGTTCAATAGCAAGGTAAATACTATTTGGACAGTAGTAAGTCAAATTTAAAGTCCAACAGAGATATGTGAGATACGGTGAGTACAATTTTGAAAGTTTACCTTGTCATCTTCGGGTTTACCAACAATATTAAGATCCGCAGAATACATCTCAGATGAGAAGCATTGTGGGGTATCCAAATGTATAGACAAGCTTCAAAGTCGGCGCATCCACAGTAAACCATGCACGAATACTAACCTAAAGTCAACATTAACAAATTTCTTCCTTTAAAAAAAAACACAACATAACAACCAGCTCTCGCCATCTCAAAAAGCTCTTCGTTTTTCGTTTCAAAGAGCCTGAAATGGACATAATAAAAATTATATATCAGGCATCTGAAAAAGTATTGACCTTGGAAAAAAGAATATGCAATCAGAAGAATAAAGTAATATTTACAAATCACAACCACATGTAAACAGAAACATATCGGACTAAAAAACATTTTTTCCATACATAAGAATATATCAAGTGAGGGCATATTAAAAACCTCTCCAATGTCTTCAATAACAACCTCCCTGGTGATTCCCATAGCTTCATTGAACAACAGTATCCTACAAAAAATATTTCAGACTAAAGTCGCTAAATAACATCGACAATGCAGATGTAACCCTCTGGACAGAGCCTACAACGAAGTCAAGAAATAATATACAATAATTATTACAAGGTGCAAGTTAGATAGCATCTAAATAGACACTAATTCATTATACATTTAAAATTAAGCAATAACTTTAACTTAAAAGAAGTCACAAAAGACAACTAAACTTGACCCAATAAGTGTACTTACAAAAAGTTTAGCGAAAGCACCCCATCATGATTATCTAAAAAAGAATTATATATCAGCCTGACAATCAATAATTTAGAAATTTAATTGAAAGTTAAACTAAACTACTGAAATCTTACCTTCTCCTACTACCAAAACAAACCGAGCCATGGTCCTGAATTCAAATGCAACGCCTTCCCGGAAGTTGAGGAGCCAAACTAGTATAAGGGTAATCACTACAATGGTCAACAAATGAGCAGATATAATTACTTGAGTTGCAGAAAAACAGAATCTTGAACAAATCCCTAACTAAGAGTAAAAAAAAAACAAATCATAAAATTAAAAAACAATTAGGGTTCACAAAATTGAAGGAGCGCGTCTTCATTTTTTTTTGTAATTTTAGACATTGTCTTCAAATAACATAGACATCAGAAAAATACGGGATGATGTTATTGCTTCTTTTAAATAAGTGACAATATCAACCGATATCTAATGTATGATGTCTATTCAACTTTTTCTTGTAGTGATTCTAACGAAGAAATTGCTCTACTCGACAAGAAATTTCATATAATTATCACTAAGTGCAATGCATCAAGACTTCCTATGAAACGGAAGGATTTCAACTATAATTCTAGTAAATAGAATACTGCTAGAAAAAGGTAATAGACATCATCCTTTTAACATCGATTTAAAAAATCAATGATATAAAAAATACCTTTTACATCGGTTATTTTAAACCGATGTTAAATATATGTTTTTACATCAGATATCTAAATAACCGTTGTCTCATAGTATTTTTTTTAAAAATTAAAAATATCATTCGCATCGGTTAATTCTAAATCAATGTTAAAAATATTATTTTATATCGATCGTTACATGACTGATTCCCCCTCTTTTGTACTTTGGAAAAATTTCAACCTACAAATATTCCCCCTTCTATTTTCCCCTCTTCTCTGGACCGAACCCAACACTTCCATCCCATACTCTCTCTCTCTATTTCTATCTCTCTCTCCCCGCTCTCTCTCCATCTCTCTTCTTTCATATGTATTCTATTATCTTTCTAAATTACACACACACTCCCGCTAAAAGTTGAATATAAGCTCTAGAAGCCCTAGTTCTAATGAATCGATATGTACTAGAGTATACATGAAGCCCTGATTTGAGCTCTAAAAGCTGTAATCGAATCCGTATGACAACAACCAGTTCTATACAAGTTGTAATCGAGTCATATAACGTGAATCGAGCCCTAATTTGTAAGTATATTTCACTTTTATTTTTCAATTTCAGTTTTGTAATATATTTCACTTTTTATTAATTCATGCATTTTTACAAGTTCTGTGGTGAATTTTTACAAGTTCTGTGGTGAATTTTATTCCTCGATCTTCCCCATCAATATTAAGGTAATATATGCTCATTTTCAAAAACCCCAATTAATTTTTTTCAGAAAGATTTGATTTTTAACATTTTTTGTGAATTTCAGGCCACTAGCTCAAATGGGTGCTCTTCAGTCTCTGTTGCCACTTCATTCAGCTGTTTCTTCTGCTCGATTGACCTCGTGTATTGGAATCTATTTGAAGGTATCAATATCGTTGTGTCAGGGTATGCTATACAATGCAAACCCCGGAGTTTGATATAATTTATTTATCTTCATGTAAGCACATTACTTTGTTTCAGTTTGTGTTATCTTGCGTGTTTAGTAATCTTAATTCTATGCTTTAAATTGCTAATTTTATCTTTTTTGTTTCGTTTGTGTTGTGCTTACATTTTGATTTACGGTTGCTTTCTGTTCTCTTTGCCCATGTTCTCTTGGATTTGTATCTGAATATATTTATTCAGAGTAGATAGTACATGTGGGTATGTGCTCTGCGGTCATGTTGGAATTTGAGTAAGCAGATAGTGTCCTATTTTAAAGCCTTTTTAGTTAATTGTTGGATTGGTGGTTAAGTCGTTTACATCGAACATCTCATTCCTTTTTAATTGATACCGGAACTGATGCTTAAAACTGGTTTTTGGTTTTTTTTCGCAAATTAATTTTTTTTTCCAATTGGATCATGATGGACATCCCCTTGCTATCACAGCTGATGCTATTGCAGCTAATGGAGTTTCTCCGTGGGACTGAGAGGAACTCCTGAAAATGGTCAGTTTTGATTTTATAAATATCGCAGCCTGTAAAGTTTAGTTGGCC